>NC_133229.1:13081624-13281624 GCF_040436345.1 Pagrus major | reverse complement strand
TGGAATGGCCATTGATGGCATGTGTGTGTGTGTGTGTGTGTGTGTAGGGGTGAGGTGTGTTGAGTTAGTAACACTACCCTTTATCCTTTCTCCCGTTTGAAAAGGCCACACTGTGATCAAAGTCTCTTTGAAGATCTGCATTTACGGAGGTTAAAAAAACACAACTTTAGTGATTCTTTTGGGAAATCTGATCAAAAAATTCCCACCAGCCTTTGCTGCACTTTGTCTTCAATGTATTTATCTAATGTGGCATGCTAACATGCTAAATTAAGATGGTGAACATGGTTATACTTGCTAAACATCAGCATGTTAGCATTGTTGTCAGAGTGTTAGCATGATGCTAGCATTCTGTGCTAGGTCCTTATATGCTGGGTCTACTGCTTTGTTTTTCAGGAAAGCAGGATGATTTGAGCCCAAACAGGGGTGATTCCAGTTTATTACAAATTGAACTTACTGTTTATTTATTATCAGTTATGAAGTGTTAGTTCACTGAAGTTGAGCTCATGTTTGCTGTTCAGTGTCAGTTCTCAGTTTCATTACCGATTTAGCGCTTACTGGCGACCAAGCTGACTAGTAACATACAATTATGTTCATAGGAATGTAAAATGAGTCCCTTTATAAAGGTCAGTTGTCTGCGTATTTCCTATTCCAACACTAGCTGCGTTAAGATGGACAATATTTCCTCAATCTGACTGAAATCATTCAGAGATTCCACCTTAACTGTTTACTCGGAAAAAAGTAATCCGATAAAGATGTCTGTTTACGTGCATCAAGCGTTGGATCAGAATTAAACTTTTTTGACATGCGCAAAGTGGTTTCGCCCACTGTGGGAAGCTGTATTGAGAATATTCAGTTTGTTCGTTCATGTTTTCAGCCTCATGGAAGCAACATCACCTATGCTGTTACCCTTATGTGGGCGAGCATGCGCACAAAGAATATATTTAATCCAACCAGAGAGAAACGACTGGCAAAAGTGTTTATACAGATGATATCAAAGGTTTATACCACTCCTCTCAATCTGTTTGAAAGCTTATTCAGATCAGGCTGGATCGGATCAGCCTCTTCCTATTGAGCTGGTTACATGAGGCATTTTTATTCAGATTGGGCTTTTATTCTGATTATTAGTGGAATATTAGGGTCCATGTAAACGCAGCTATTGTGTATCTTCCACCTTACAGTATGTGATAAAAGCCTCACTATTGTTTTCTCACTAAACTCTAATGTTCATGTATGTTTACAGCTTTCCCCTTAATAGGTACCATTATGGAGATTAGTTCTCCCAGCAGATTAGCTGTTGCTGTTTTAATTCTTTGAGAGCTCCTCGAAGAGCCTTTCCTGAGAGCAGAGCCTTTTGTGTGAGATTTTTGTATAACAATTAATGATACATTTCCTCATTTAATAACACAGTAAGTATTTTCTGCCACTAAGGGTCTCTTACTCAAAACAATAATAAAAAAAAGACTAGATGGATGATGTCGTGAAGAAGCATGGGATCATAGGAGTTGTCATTTTCTGACAACCACTATTGCTGATGAAAATCTATTACTATCTATCTATATAAAAAAAAACACCAACACCTGCTAACATCAGCTTTTGTCTTCATTGTGAATGTGTACAATCGGCAGAGCATTTTCCAGCAAAGCCTCGAATCTTTGCTGTTCATCACTGTAAGTATTTGTTGCTCTGAGCCAATCCTGAGGACCGGAGATGCCTAATTATTGCCCAAAATGTCAATTTTAAACACACAGCACAATTTACAAACTGACTTGCTGATTAAACTTTTTTTTCACTGTACTTTCTGCAGTTGTGCACACAATGAGAAACTTTTTCGAACATTTAAGATTTATTTTGTTATAGTTTTATCTCCAAATAAAGTGATTTGTGCTGATCACCTGATTTTAACACACAATTTTAACCTTGTCGATATAGCAATATTAACTTTGCTAGTCCAATGTCATCATAAGAGAGGAGCGCTGGCCAAAGCAACAAAGGTATAACCCAAGTTGTAATAAACCATAATTAACAATTAGATGAAATAGAATTCATAACAAGCTCACAACTGAGTAGATGGTGTGTAGATGTGTCTGAAGTGGGGGTGTGTGTGGGTGAGGTTGAGGGGTGAAGAGGGCTTTTGCTCTCATGCGTGCGCCTCTCCACATGCACTTCCTTTGAAAACTCCATGCACGGCTTGGTGCCATCAATTGTTAGAGATGGTGAAGTGATTAATTTCTGTGTCAGGTCTTGGGCTGATTGGACAAGCCTTTGGGGAGAGTTGGATTGATTGGATGGTTCCTGTTTCTGTATAGATGCAGCGGTTGTGATGGAGGAGGGGAGGGCAGGGCAGGGTGGGGAGGGGGGCACATGGCCGCTCTCCCTTTCTCTCTTACACTCTCTCTTGCTCTCTCCCCAGAGATCGTCCACAAATTAATACAAATCAGAGCCCTCTTCTCTGCCCGAGCCTCGTCACTCACCTTCCCCCCAGGTAGGAAAGAGGAGAGAGGACGATGGAGCAGGTGCAGCCAAGTGCAGAGCAATCGGAAGAGAAATGATTGGAATATCACTGAGTGAGTGCTTTTGTGCTTGAGAGACAATATGTGTGTGCGTGCGTGCGTGTGTGTGTGTGTGTGTGTGTGCGTGTGTGTCTGTGTGTGTGTGTGTGTGTGTGTGTGTGTGTGTGTGTGTGTGTGTGTGTGTGTGTGTGTGTGTGTGTGTGCGTGTGAGACAGAGAGGAAGAGAGAGATCAGTGGGAGACCAGATATGGAAAACTATTATCACAAAGCCTTGGAAAAACATATGGTGCTTCAGTTTTGCGACTGACACCTGTGTTAAAACAGATCTGTACTGTACTGTGCGTCTTGGTTAAGCATCTGGACAGATGTTTGAATTCTTAAATCTTCAGCTGTCATTTTGATCAAAACAGATTGGCAAGAATCTCGTTAAGCAGACTGAACTAAACATGAAAGCATTCATTTCTCGTGGATGTAGAAAGCATCAACACCACTGGCATCAAACCTGCTCTGCATGAATGTGGATCGGTATAAATGTAAGCTTGTTCAGGGTCTGCATGCTGGTTGTCACGTGAGTCCACACAAAGTAACGGTACAGTGATGGTGGCAGAGTGACCCCTTCTGGTGTGATGCCCAGCTCTGGCTGCTCTTCTCTATAGACAGTGTGCCCAGTGCTCCTAGTCTGACTCTGTTTTTTTTTCTGCTGTGTTCGGACCAGTAGACCTCTTTGTGCTGCTTTTATTGTATGTATTTTAAGGTCTTAATTGTTTTTTCAATGTGAACTGCCCCAAGTATGGACATTAGTTAGCAATTAATTGCAGTGTAGACTCAACTCAAAGCAACATAAAGAATATTTGTTAGTACAGTTCTCTTATGGTTTGTGTTGCCTTTCATGAAATCATGTAGTCTGTTACTTTGAAGTGGCACGTTTTATTGTTTGACATCAGATAATCTGATATTTGATACCTCAGCTGCTACACTCAACGTATCAAGATTTCTAAAGTGACTTTATTGATTAAACTCTTCCCTCTGGTGGGTTTAGTCTTTCTTGTTAACAGCAAAAATCAGATTTTACTGGGCACAGCTCTATTGATCTTTCCATCACATGATACTGTTCAAATTCATGTGAAGGACTGACCTGACTCGTTCGGCTGTAGAACAGCAGGAAACTGTTGGTCTTATTTGTGTGTCTGTGGCAAATGTGGTATAATACACTTTGTTTAACTGTGTCAGACCTTGTGTGACGTTAATCCTGGCGGGACAATAGTGACACTTCAGATTGACAAATCCTTTTCATCTCACTCTTTCATAACACACTATGTCCTCGTGGAGAGGACCTCAGATAAACCATAGCCTTTAGCCCACGTCACGCACGGCTCTGTGAGAATAACCTTGGGCACTCTCCTTTGATGCCGCCGACACATGGAGATTAGCAGCCTGGTGTCAGTGTGTCAAAGCTAATCTAAGTCCAGTAGCTTTCTCTCTGATGATGCCTACTGTCTGGGGTGGTGTATGAGCTGGCTAGCAAAGCTATTAGAGCTCTTATGAATCAGGTTGCTAGGCAGAAACCATGTCTTGAATCACAGAAATATATTTATATGAAGCTAGAAGTTCTTTTTTGCACTGGATAAAGATAGTCCGACACTGGACAACCTCCACCCCCCTGACATTTCGGAAAACCCTAATGCGGCCAAGTTTGTTGCCCAAATGTCAGGAGGTGGGATTAGAGGAAAAAATTACACTCTTGCCTGAAGCAATTCATGTTTAACCTATATAGTTACCAACAAATAAACCCACTTGTGGGCCACAAATGTCCAAAAAGGCCCCACTTGCACCCCCTTGGCTCAGTTATTAATCCACATGCACATGCAGTCCAGTGAAGTATAGTCAAAGCAACAGTTCACCCCAAAATCAAAATACTGTACATTTTTTTTCCTCTTACCTGTAGTGCTGTTTATCCATCTGGATTGTTTCGGTGGTATCAGGTGCACATTTAACAGAATGCAAAATGCGAGGTGAGTTTTTTAAATTATTATTATTATTATTATTATTATTATTATTATTATTATTAGCCTTACACTGATATTGCTGTAAGTAATAGATTCTATAACTTTTATTTTGGCTATCTCGAAGTTGTTAACTTCCTAGATAGTAGTCACAGGAAGCAGCATCAGCTGGATGATGGACAGTTCAAGTTTTTTTGGGGGGATGACTCAGGCACAGTTTGACAATGACGTATGATGCTTTTCTGCTACGAGTTGAGCTGAGCTCTGATTTCCGAGGAGTTAAGAGCAGTCCTGTAAAAACACGAGGCCCCCAGGGCAAACAACTGGAGAAAGACTTGTCTCACTGCGAAAACTGTGCTCTGTCTGATCGGGCCCTTCAAGGTCTTGTAGAATATGGTCAACACATCTGACCCGAAACATAAGAAATGTTGCTTAATAAACTGGGAATTTCAAATTTCACAGAAATAGCATAACATAGCTAAAATTACAAAACATTATTCCAATGACATTACCCTAAAAGACCCTAGAAAGTTCTGTCAGATTGGTTAGCATATGCCTAATTGAATATTTCCCACTCCAGCTCTAAACTACATGGAAATTGCAACTTCCTGTTTGCATAGTTAAGTGCTTTTAATTAGACAGCTCTAGATTTTAATTGTGACAAACACTTTGGTAAATTACTAGTTTGAAGCTAGCTAGTTGTTGCTAAAGAATAGTTAGTCAGAGGAAGGGGGGCATGTAGCAGTTGGAAATGACTGCTGGACCCACTTGGACAGACAAACTGTACAGAGTTGATGGACAAACTGTTATTGGATCCAGCACATCAATATCACATGGGAGGCTCACATGGACATGTCGACCATTTTATTCAACTGTTCTTCCACCGGGCATTCACTTCTGTTATTCATAGCACTTAGATGCAATCAGAGTGCCAGGGACTGGAGCTCATTTGCTTTAAGACTTGATTAAAACAGGTCCTCAATGAGAATACCAGTGTTTACTCGGATGATAATGGTTCTTGCATGTAGGTCAGTCTGTGTGTAGTTGTGCATGTACAGTTGCGTCACAGTGATGTCTCATGTGTAAATGCAGCAGCATGTGGACTCCAGGGCATCGAAGTGGGTTGTAGAGGGACGCTTTCAGCTCCCTTGTCTCCCTCGTCAGTCATCATCCATACCCGAGTGCTTCTTTTTGGTTTGGCCTTTAGTGAAGTAGTCCATTGTGCACCAGGGTATGAGCCCATGACCCTGCTGTGCCCCCCAGGAAAATATACTGTTCACACTGGTGCAACAGAACAGTTACAACTAATATGTCAGTGATCAGTGGCTCTTTAATTCAATACACTCCATCATTTAAAAGCGCCTTTGTGTTTAGATTTCGCTCCTCGGGATGCTCCAGGGCTACAGAATTGTCTGTCGTGGTCACAGTTGCCTTTATCTCAAACTGAATGAAATGTGGCTCCAAATCCTCCCTCGAGGCTATTTTTCCCCCACGAAACCTGTATGTCCACGGGGTAGAAAACCATGCAATCCCCCTTTCCCTGGGCACCACTAATCACCTCTAAATCAGATGCCTTTAGCAATTTCACAGGACAATAGTGTTGCCACTGTTAAACCCTGAGGCAAATCACCATACACAACAAGAGCAGGAGGTATCTGTAGCAAAAATGGAGCACCATATGTTTCTCAAAGGGTTTTTTTTGATAATAGTTTTCCATGATATGAACACACACACACACACACACACACAGAAAGAGAGGGAGAGGGGAAGAAAAACTGAAGCCCAAAAGGCTCAGGGTGCAGGAAAGCCCTAGATTCGCTCACCAGACAGGCTTTACTGATGAAAGCCCTGTCAGTGTCACACACACACACACACACACACACACACACACTCACACATCATCACATACATGTATACACACAGTAGACAGAGCCCTGGGCCAGCATGGACAGACTGCTGATTACAGTAGAGAGCTCCATGTTCATGGTTCAGGTGTGGTGCTCTTTCTGAAGTCACACTAAATGAGATTTCCTCAGCCTCTCAAGTTAACCTCACTGGTGTTTCTTTTCTTTTTTTAAAGATTTATTTCTTTTCTCCTGAAGAACACTCTAAAGATCCCCTCAAGATATATTTTAAGACTTAAAAAATTCTGCTTGAATTAATAATGTGAGTCTGATATGGCTTTTCCACAAAAAGATTCAATGACGGCCTATTAATATGCAAATTGTGTTCTTTTGAAGACTTAAACTACATCGTCCAGTTATGTTTTCATGTCACTAAATCATGCTTGAACGTATATGTTTTAAACACAGAGTCAAGGTGAATACAGAATATTTCCCCCTTCAGCAAAACACATTTTTAACATTAATGAAGCAACAAGGTCAGCGCATGAATACCAAACATTAAAGGGACAGTTCACCCCAGAATAGAAAATACATATTTCTCCTCTTACCTTTAGGACTATTTATCCATCTAGATTGTGTTGATGTGAGTTGCTGAGTTTTGGAGAAAGAGATGTCTAGAGATGGAACGAGATGACACTAAAAGCACAAAAAAAAAAAATGAGAATCTCAACAGCAACTTCTCTCTCCAGAAATCGTGGCCCGGTTGCTCAAGATAATCCACAGACCTTGTTGAGAGCAGTTTCATGTTGGAACTATTTTCTTTCTAACAAACTACACCCACAAACCATATCACTGAGCAGAAACAGGCGTGCATCCATTGAGGCATGTGATTGTGATTTTGGGCCATATAAATCATTTTGATTTGATTTGATTTGTTGACAATGCTAGCTAACTTATAGCTCAACTGAGGAGGCTGCCATTAACATTAAAACCCAATGCTTACTCGAGCAAGGTTCTTGTGAAAACATAAGAGTATCCTGTCTTGTAGACTACAAGAAGAAACTCCAGACAAGTGACATTGAAAAATGTTCATTTTAAAGGTTCTGGTAGGAGGATTTTCAACAGAAGCAGCCGAGTTGTTTTCCCCCTGTTCTCAGTCTTAAGGCTAAGCTAAGCTAAAAGGCTGCTGGCAATAGCTGAACATTTATTCTACAGACATGAGAGCAGTATGAATTTCCTCATCTAACTCTTGGGAAGAAAGCAAATAAGTGTATTTCCCAAAATGTCAAACTATTCTTTAAACTGCCAATAGACATAGAAGTGTTCCGCTTTAAGGTATCATTGTGAAGTAAATGCTGATTGCACAACATGATGGCTACAGAATAATGAAACCCTCTGAGTTTAGATTGGTTCCATTTGAACTTCACTTTCACTGAACAATTTTTGTCCACCGGCCACGAAACCTCCTGGGAAAATGAAGGTAATTGGCGTTTCAGTCAGGTTCGCAGCCTGGCACCATTTTTTATCTTCTTTCACGTCTCCATTATAAGCTAAATGACTGAATAAACCCACATGTTGTTATCTGTGACTCTGAGGAAATCAAAAATGATCCAGTTGTCTTTACAACAATGGCACAAACAAGTTGTCTGTTCCAAGAATACCAAACGTACTCTATTAAAACCAAGCTGCAGTGTCATGGACAACTCTCTGCTGGTTAGCCATGATTTCCATCAGCAACAGCAGGTTAATATGTTGATGTGTTCTGACAGTTAAAGCAAATCTGCTGTCACTCTGAATGTCTCAGCTGTGCGATCCTGACAGCCAGTGCATACAGACAGAGACAGAGGAAGAAGATTAAAAAAAAGAAACAACCAAAGAATTCAGTCTCATGTCTCAACCTACCTTTAATATCGTGCCGTATTGCACAGCAGCAGAATTAATATTAAATATTTAAAGATTTATATTGACTTTGTGTGTCTTGTGCTCCATTATGATATCGCTGTGAATTATTCTGCCGTGGCAAGCAAATGTAAGGTTCTGAATCAAGACAACACGGGCTGTATCTGTAAGAGGTGAAGGTCAGAGACTGGCGCATCAGTCATATCTAGACAATGGCAGCACTGGAGAGCGCTGGCTTCTGCTGAGGAGGAGAAAGCCTCAAGGATCCCCCTTCAGCAGATGGGGGTGTGTTAGCGGGGCAGAGGCAATTAGGCCAGTTATAATCCTCCATCTGCTTTCCTCCATCGTCGTGCCTCAGCTAGAAACAAGGCTGCCCCCAAACCCAGAAGACCGGGCACCTACTGTAGCAAGAAAAACCCTGACAGAGCACGATGAAGCTAGATAAACTCTGGTCAGCTCTTTTTCCATTTAATTGCACTCAACCGCTTTTTGCTCCGTTTTCTTCACCTGCACCTGCGTGGGCAGAACTGAGACGTGGGCATCTTGTAGCTTCATGGTGGTTCTGTACACATACTGGATATAAATAGTGAAGAAGGGACGCAAACATATTTTACTGGCGGTGTTAACATATTGTCACATTAAGATACTGTATTATATATCTCAACATAAATAACACCCTACCAAAGCGTGCAGCGTGTTCCCATTTAAATTATTATCACATCTCGGCTGGCTCTATGAAGGCAGGCTTTTTACCACTCACTGGTACCACTGGAGTTTGTCCGTTTGGAACAGATAAACATAGTTATGCTAGGGGAGGGTATGTACCTGCCTGCCCGCGCAAACTCTGCCCGTGCACTGGTTGCGCATGGGAGCGTACCTATGTTCCCCGGTCCTATGTTCCCCGGTTTGTTCATCAACCGGCAACAGCGGGGAACATAGGACCCTTTTTTAAAACAAAGGTCCTATGTTCCCCACTGTTGCCGGGGAACATAGAAAGGGTCCTAACTAACTAACCCTAACCCTAACCCTTTTGGGGGAAAGCGGGGAACATAGGACCCTCTTACTAAAAAAGGGTCTTATGTTCCACGGTCATATACACAGCGGGGAACATAGGACCCTTTGGGTGAACAGCGGGGAACATGGGACCCGGGGAACATAGGGATGATCCCGTTGCGCATGACTAGATATACTGCTAAAGCTAACAAGCTAGCAGCACCAAAAAGGCAAGCCAAAATATCCCAATGCTAACATGCTAGCTTGACAGCTGAGAGTACTGACAATAGAAATGTTCATTGTTTATGTTTGTCACAGTAATGATAAATGTTTCTTCATATGAGAATAAGACCTGAGACAGTCGGATACGGTTAGCAATGACAATGATGCATTCTTCTTGGCTTTTGAGAGAGGTCTATAGGAGGGGGTTTTACTTTTTTGGTGGGACACTTTCAAAATCTAGTTCACTCTCTATGGGTTCTCCAACGTTAGCAACCCCAGCTTAAAGCCAGAGTCCTTTTAGGAAAGTCTTGCTACTCAGTAGCCATCTTGGCAATGCCCCCGGAAGTTATTTCAGGCTAACAAGACCAGGCCCCGATCTAAATGAATAGGGAGAGGCACATAACAAACTGCATGCACAGAACTACCAGTTAAATCTGATTAAAACAAAAGTTAAAAACTACTAATACTACATATGTGCACAGTTGTGATGACACCAACTCCTTTAATGGCTCAATACAAAGTGCCACATTGTGAAGTTGTCAGCTCAGCCCACCAGAGCTCTCAGACAAGTGTGGGGCTACGGACCTCTCTATTCAAAATGCCTGAAAAGTGATCTGTCTCTTTCTTATAATGTCCCTGTTAAATTATAGTTTCTGCATTCACATGATGGCAGGGTTTCACAAGATGTACATTTCGCCATACAACCAGGGTACATGACATGAAGTGTGTGTGCTGAGAAACAAGCGTGAACAGGTTTGCAATCATTTTTTTACCATATCCGTCCCTGTAGACATGGTTGACCGACCATTTGTGCTAGCTAGTTCATTTCAAGCTTACCCCAACCTTTAGCCCTGACACATTGGACCGCTGAAATTACTTAGAGTATTTGTGGTGTGAACTTTGTACCACTGTTCAAAGTTCAGGAAACTTAAGCGAAGATGGAAGAATAGCTGTTGAATAACCGCTGATGGCTTGTTCTTGTCTGCTTGGCCTTTTTGCCTTCTGTCGCATTCACGTACCAATTGCTGTAATTGTGCCTTTATCTATAAACAGGGCTGAGATTAAGTGCTTTTCCATTCATTCATTCATCCATTCAATTCAAATTCTAAATTAAAAATGTGGCAAAAACGGAGCACACTTTCTCGAAGTGTCTTCGTGTCTTCGAGAAAAATGTTTTTTTTAACAGCAAGAAGCTTTGAATTGTGAAGAAAATGTACTTGATTAGATGAAATTGGGGCTGAACTGACCTTGCCTCCGAACCACCATTGTCACCGATGATTGTCAACGCTGCGCATTTTGCTTGCCGATGTTAGAATCAGCCAGGTTTTTGTTCTGGATGGAAACCACTGAGCGAGAAGGAAGTCACAGTGACTGTGCATATGCTGAACATAAAGAGACCATCTGCTGGAGTCTTAAGAAAAGACGTGACATTTGCTGGTTCATTTGAGCTGTCTGTTACTTTAATTTGTCTTTTGCTGTCAAAGCGTCTGTTAGTTACTGTTGTGAGAACGGATTATAATGTGCTCGAGCAGTTAGAATTCAGATAGTGGCTGGTGTGGCTGCTTATTTAGCCATTGTGTATAGAAATAAAGACGACTAGCACAGAGAGGATTTGACAAAGATAATTTTGTACATGACGGCTTTAAATCCACAGTGTGGCTCACTCCAGAGAATATACAGTAATAAATGCTTGACACGCTGCCTTGTGGGACCAAACAGAGATACAGAATATACTGTATTAGGTGTCAGCAGAGCCAGGATAGCCTATATATCATACGGGCTGTTTTCTTAACGCCTACCTGCCCCAGGGACAGTGTCAAGCAACAATATATAAGTGTTGCCATTGCCACCAATGGTGCATTGACCTTCTGCAGTGTTAACAGGTCACAGGGAGTACAGTTTCTGCCTCAGGACGAATCCACAATCAGCCTGACAAGAGTGGACAGAAACAGCATACCAAGCATACGTGTCAATCAAATGAATAGCCTTTTCACCAATTACAGCAGTTCGTGGCACCTGGTTTTACTTTGACTTCCGATTTATATTAAAACTAATTTAATCTTGATACAGTGAGCTCCACTCTGCACAGTCACCAGAATGACCAACACCCAGAGGAAATGGAAAATGATTCACTCAGCTAGAAAAAAGTGAGCTCTCTTATGTGTAGTCATGTTCCTCCACTGAAAGAAAAGGCTTTTTTTCTCAGCTGTATGGAGGTTTGTTCCATCTGGCGCTCTGTCCGGGGGCATCAGCCCTGCTCTCTCAATGGTCTGTGCATGAACACAGGTTGAGGGGTCAGTGCATTAGTAGCTGTTATCCTCTGAGTCTGCAACACAGAGGGAGCCAAGAATAAGGCCAGATGGAGGAATGGTCATGTTCGAGGTTCATTTTGGAATTTTTAATACAATGCACACAATTTTGAGTAGTTACAAGGGGTAAGTAAGGGATACATACTTTACCAAACCGTAGACAGACAAAGTCAGCAACTACCCGGTCAATATATCGGCACATTTAGCAGCAGTTGATGGAGACCAAAAATAGAGCTACTGAAAAAGGGGCATAAATATTGGATTTAGATTCACTAGACACAGATACAACTCCAAATAAATGGCACTGACAGTGCACCTGCTTGATGTTTAAAAAAGTGAGTTTACTATAAATAATTTCAAAGCTGATAATATGTAAATGTTGTATATACAGCTTATTACATGGCAGTCAAATGGCCAAAAAATACATTAATTCAGGTTTTACAAAAGTTACTTAGCTAGTTACAAGCCCTGCTATGCTACTGTTAGCAACATGTGGAGGCTTGACCAGAGAGTGACAATAATCCAGAGGCATATAGTCTGGAACTGCAGACCAACATTTTACACTACACTCAACAAAAATATAAACAAAACACTTTTGTTATTGCTCCCATTTTTCACAAATTGAAGTAAAACAATTTAAAACATTTTTATGCACACAACAGAATAATATCTTCCAGATTTGGAGCAAAAATGTGTTAAAATCCTTCTTCTTAGCTAAGATAATCAATCCACCTGACAGGTGTGACATATCAACATGCTGATTAAACAGTATGATGAGTGCACAGCTGTGCTTTTGACTGGTCCCAATAAAAGGCAACTTTAAAATGTGCAGTTTGATGTTAAAAAAGACATTTATTAGACACTGAACTATGGGCTATGTAATTATGTACAGATTCTCGCAACATGGGGCCGTGCATCATCATGCTGCAACATTAAGTGATGAACAAATGGCACGAAAATGGGCCTCAGGATCCCATCATGAAGCCAGATATGGAGGTCCTGGACTGCCGCGGTTACACGCAGTCTGCTGTTATGAGGTCGGTTAGACATTGGAGACAGCTTATGGCAGTGAAATAAACATTAAATTCACCAGCAACAACTCTAGTGCATGCTCCATCAAAACATGGAGGCAAGAATGCTACAGTCTCTCTGGGCAGTGTCTCCTCACCTCCCCTTTCACACACTATGTAACCACAGCGCCACGCCCCCTACAGTGGTTGCCTTGTGCCGTCCTCTGCTGGGAGGGAAGGATTTAGAAGAATTTGGGTGTGCAGTTACACTTTATAGTTCACATTGTCAACAGCGTATGAAAAACAAGTTGGACAAGGCTTGCTCCTGTAAATCGGGCTTTGGTTCCAGAGATTCTATTTCACAAAGTAGGTGTCAAAACTCTGGACTGGTCAGGTTTGTTTTCAGCCTCGGCTTGTAGTCTGGAGCTGCAGTGCAGAAGATCTGTCAGGTCCTCACTCTGGGGTAGATGATTACCCTGCCATGCCAGTAATAGTAGTAATAGTGAGGATCTCTAGTCAAAATGGCCGTGTGGAAAATAGTCTGATAAGGTATCAAAGACAAGATGTCACTGCTAGGTAAATGCATTACATGGTTATGTTTTGATATTGATTAAATCAACTCCACACAAGCCTGCCAATGACATACTGAGGTCATTGTATGTCCCTATATATCTGCACTAGACCCTATGAGCAAAATGCTGTCTGTGTTGTTTTTTGAGACATCCATCTTTTAGCGCCTCCACCGAATGTGAAGTATATTTTTAGCCCCAAAAAAAACAGAACTGTTTCCCCCAGCAAACATTTTGGAACAGGGAGAGAATCATCCTGTAATGAATATCAGTCTTATGCACCATTTTGGCCCCTAGATAGAAAAAAAATTACATCTGGCATGCACTAGTGGCTTGGGCAATCAGCGCAGCCATGGCCACACTTGATGAAATGCCTTCTGAAAAGGCCACCTCTTCACATTTGTAAAAGTCACCTTTCATTATCTTCCAATTGTGGGAGTCGGCTGTTCTTTGAGCTCTGTAATGCTATCTTTTACAAGTGTGGCAGGACCAGCCTGACATTTGTAAACAGTCTCTTTACATCCTATTCCCTTGATTCAATGTCTTTATGACCAATCAGATATGGCTCCTGTTCTCCTTATGGCTGGGGCTGCAGCCAGCTCAGACTCACCGTAAGAAGCCTTCCAAAGCTGCACTCGTCTGTCGAGCTAAATGCCACAGTGTCATCGCGCTGGTATTTCTCAGAACGGCTCCTCCAAATCATGCGTCTCATCCCACTAAACCGAATGTGACTGGATTTAGACGAAACACACTGGACTGGTAATAACACGGCAGTGTGACTGGTTGGCAGTTGATTTCAGATATAGTGTGTGGGTGAAATGCAATGTGTAATTGGCAGAGAGAATTGGAGTGTGTGAACTGGAAGTGTGAAAGACAAGCAACAGTCCCCTGAGCATATTGGAAAATCTGCAATCTGTTGTGGTTTTAATGGTCGGACAAGAATCTGAATTCACCCAGTATGATGATGATTCGCATGTGTGTTCAAAGTGAGACACTTTCTTGTGCATGTTTCTATAATCATTACCCTATGATGATCGATGATGCAGCTCTTCCTCATCTGTACTTCTGCTGGTTTTCATACTTACAAGCTAATTACAGATATTTAAAGGATCACAGACTGTTGACAGCTTAGCCTTTCCAAACTGGAGAGAGCTAAATTACTCTCGGCCTCTGGGAAAAGAAGTAAAGATTTTTAAACTGTATTAATTCTCACTGCGTTATTGAATATTTTTCTTGTTTCCATGGACACTGTACGTCATTGCAGGAAATTGACCTGATCTGATTGACTTAATAAGTTACAAGTGCAACAGTCACATAGCTGTAATTACAGTATTATGAAAATGTAAATCTGCTCTTCAAAAGGTCAGTTTTGTCCTTAATTATACGATTTATGTTCCAACCATTAGTATACTGTATATAATAAAGGACCAAACACAATCATAGACCTAACCGCTGAAACCTGTTTAACTGACTCAGGGGCAGTAGAAACACACTGTTAACTCTAAACTAAAAAGCTAACCTTTGATGGCACAAATTCACACATCCAACACATATGGAGTAACATTAACATTAGCATTGACTAGGATCTACATCACTCATCTTCCTGTGGGTTTATCAGAGCTGCATGCTGCTGCTGGAAATTAGGTTAATGACTAAAGTTGCATCCCATAAAACCAAAACAATGAGTTGAAAGATGCTAAAACGCTCTGTAGAGCTAAACTGAGCTGCAGGGTTGCATAATTACCATTGGAGCCTCCTTGGATTGAACACTGGGAAGACAAAAAAATGTAGGAAATGTCAGACGATGTCATATTGTGAGGACACTCTGCATGCTGCAACTGAGTTTGGGTGCAGAAGGGGCAAAGCAAGATAAAGTCACCCGGCAATCAATCAGCTGATCCTCTTCATAAATACATAGGCGGTTGCTGCACGACATGTTTTTATACTCTACCCATGATGCTTCATTCCCTTTTTGCATATGTTGCTTTTTAAGATCTGCACCGCCAAACTGTACTTGGAAGACCTCAGGTTTTAGGCTATTTTAATTTACATTAGCCTTGCTGAAGCCACTCTGCTGTGAAAAATGCAGGAAGACACCGTAGTAATGTTGCATGAACACTGACTTTTAATTTCTCTTCCAGCAAGAAAACATGATACACAACCCTTCAGAAACTAGTAACTCAAGGGCGACGGCGCATTCTCTGTTGTGGATCTGTTTAACAAACTGCCCCGCTACATCACATCAGCCACCTCCATCGAGCCGTTCAAAGGACGGCTCAAGACCAACATTTTTTCTATGGCTTTAAATCAAACTTAAGCTGCTACTTTTTACTCGGTCCATACATGTTGTTTCAAAATGTGCTATAGAAATAATTTTGACTTGACTTGACTATTATGCTGCAACATGAGCATCTGGACTCTTTACTGCTGACTAAAGTGACTTAACTACCCCTGATAGCATGTACTTTTCCATGGCTGTGGCACTTGCTCCCTCACTCCCCACAGCAATCTCACCAGACTACATCGCACACACACTGGTAACGCAAGGTTAAGAGCAACAAATTAACCCACTAATGTATTCCTCATCATGTAAATCTAACATTAAGGACGGGGCTCTGACCTGGCCCCTGCAAAACAGCCAACAGCGTTTTAGTGTTGCCAGACGTTGCCCACCCATCTTTAACTTCAGCAGGGCAATGCCACCGCGTAGATGGCGCCAATGGTAATTACTCTGTGGTTCATCACTATGAGAGAAAAACACAGTAATCAGATCAATTGGTAATATACAATGTTCATTATAGCAGTTTAATTTTCATATGACAAACCATAACCACAAAAGGATGTTTTTTTAGCCCTAACAATGCCTTAAAGTTAAATTAGCATATTTTCTACATTACTGAGCGCGCTCCAATGCCATGAAAGAGGAAAGAGAGTGGGCTGACAAGGACTCAAGCCCACAAAATAATAATCCCATTGTTTAGACCCCATCTGGCTGATTCATCGCAACGGCCTACACAAAGCGTATTCATCAAAATAGTGCAAGAAAAAAAGTGCAAGTACAGT
Source organism: Pagrus major (assembly GCF_040436345.1). Lineage (NCBI taxonomy): Eukaryota > Metazoa > Chordata > Actinopteri > Spariformes > Sparidae > Pagrus > Pagrus major. The sequence continues at coordinate 13,265,202 of NC_133229.1, read as the reverse complement.
CATGTAAATTCTAGTGCAGCTGCCAAAACGCATCCTGTTGGACGTGTGCATGAAGAGGAAGTGGTGCTGTGCTTCTGGCAAAATCTCCACTGGTAGCAGCTAATGTAGCATGCAGAGCCTTAGAGACTCACTGCACGTGCTGTCGTTCATTTCCATTATCCCTGAGTGGGAGTGCCAATGGAGATATCAATCAGTCTGTGGATACTCATGCTGAAGCTGTCATGTGCCACCACGCTGGAGTGAGCTGTGACGGATAAAGATGGATGACACGTCCCGACACGGGGAATATCCTTAACAGGAGAATAATTAGCTGAATGCAATTCAAGCAGGACTCAACACTGGATGAATTTAAATTTGGTTTGTGTGGGAAAAACATGATCAGACTCAGAGGAGAGGAGCGATGCCCATCAGATTTCCAGAGTGATGCAGCAGAAAAAGTGATGACAAAGATAACTGTCCTCCTGTCGGTTGACTCCACGCATGTTCAGGTCCACCAGCTACAGAAGTAGGTCACAGTGTGGCAGAGAACACTTGAGCCAATCACTGGCTGGCAAACAGGATCAAGGTACTCTCGCTGGAGCCCTACAGCTTTGATGGAGCAGCGTCAGGTGTCTTTTCAAAAGCTTTATAAATAGCACATAGCTGCTCCCCAAGCTGCAGATCTGCCTCCCTCTCAGTGTCATTAAGCCCAATTGGAGCGGTAATTGCTTATAGCGAGGCAGTCAACCACATCACTGATGGATGGAAGGAGCCGAACAGACTATTTTTGGCGGAGCTGCCATGGCTGTGCGTGGCAGTAACAGGACACCTTTTTAGCAGCGAACCATTTACTCATCAAATTTTACCTTACAGGTGCTGCCAAACCCCAAATCTAATTTCCTCATTACAGCATTTAATGCATTTATGCATGAATGGAGAGAAAAAACTAGATGGAACTGAAAGATGTTTCGCTGTATCATTTCCTCTGTATGCACGGCATCAGTGTCAGAGATCAGAGTCTTATTGTTGAGCCTCCACACAATGAGCTATTATAGCCTCCCTGATTGTTTTGTCACAAACATTACTAACCTGAACAGCAGCAGGCCGCTGAAACGAGAGCACCCATCAAAAAGAAGCAGAACGATGCACCTATCTTTTTCAATTCTTTGTCTTTTCTCATGGGGGTTCCTCTTTTTGGAGCCACCAGCCAGAAGGTTATTTTTCACCTCGCCAACTCACCTGTCCTGCAGTCTGCTCGCTGACAGATAAGCCCAGTGGGTTTGCTCCGAGTCTTGTGCCTGCAGATGGCACGGCGGTGCTGATGGGGCACTCTGTTGTGCGCAGACGGGAGGTCTTACAGAGTGTGAGTAATAGTAACACTATCTGGACTGTGAAATGCCAGCGAGAAATGTAAAGGATGGATGAGCCAGCGCCATGGCAACAAAAACAAAGGGAGGCAGCATAGCTCAGACTCCCAAGGCGGCTGTTCATGCTCTTTTCCTGGATTTCCCTTATCACCAATAACAAGATGTTCATTGGGGCTGACAATTCATGAATACTGTGGGGTTCATATGATTTTTATACAACATTTGTATATATGCTGCGAGAATAAATGAGGAAAAACAACACACAAGCTGCTATTTCACCATTTTTGCCGGTGCAGATTATTCCCAAATCAGATACAACTTCTTTTGGATGCAAAATTAATTAGATTCTGCCTGAATAATGAACCGTGTGTGTGTGTGTGTGTGTGTGTGTGTGTGTGTGTGTGTGTGTGTGTGTGTGTGTGTGTGTGTGTGTGTGTGCTTGTCTGAAATAGTTTTAACAGGTTTTTAATTAAAAAAATGTTTTCCCCCTCTCACTTTGTAACAAATGAAGCAAAGACGAACGTACAAGCAAAAGATTCTGAACAAATCAGCAGAGAGAACAGAAATGGGAAAGAATTGAAGGTAGACTTCAGGCCTAGCTGTTCCCACCATGTTCATGATCTCAGGGTCACACAGAGACAGATTCCCCTGGGTGGTTACAAAGGGCTCCTCAAGTTCACTGCCTACACTGCAGGAGGAATGGCTGCTTTAGGAAACCTCCTGGGGAGACACAACACAGTGACCTCATGGCTCTGCAGCAGAGCAGGATATGGCAGCCTCCTCCACTGTCCCTCTGCCAGCTGTATATTATTAATCTGCCGGCTGTATATTAATAAACCTCAACGACCTCAACTCAAAGCGCCACTGCATGTTTGCTGTTTGCTTGTACTGCCCTTGAAGCTGCTGTGGTCTTAATTCATAATGTTTCATGATGTTCCAGACTGGACAAGGTCAGTGAGGTAGGAGGACAAAATGCAGTTTGTATTTGTTTCATGCTGCTGCAGATATTTTGGAGGGGGTCGAACTGAGGTCATTTAAAGAGAGTTTGTTTTCAGCCATTAAGAGTCCCTTAACGCCTCAGTTATATCAATAGATTTTTGAAGAAAAACAGAAGTAGATATACATATTTATGTTTGGGGATTCCCAATAGGATAAACATGTTTACTGGCAATTAAAAGTGATAAAACAAAGCACAAGTTGCCGTACTTTTTAAAAATAAATGACCTAATGGTGTCTACTGCCGATAGAATGATACTGACATCCCCACAATTAGAATGCTAACATGCCAATGATCAGCAGGTATAATGTTTGCCATGTTCATTGTTTACTAACACAAATTTACAGGAAAACTGAGGCTGATGGAAATGTCATGATTTTTGGCCTTGGACAAATTGAAACTCTAACCTGATGATGGCAGAAGATGAACAGCCCCATCCTGAGCAGAACGTGAATGTATGTACAAAACGTCATGCTAATCAATCAAATAGCTGTTGAGATATTTGAGTCTGGACCAAAGTGGAGGAGCTACTGTATACTGACCTGACAGTGACATTATAATCCATAAAGCCATACCTTTAGCTGGGCTGCAGATTACATCTAGACACACATCCTGGTATATTTACATGTACACAGTCTCCTGTATGCATGCTATGATGCTAAGCAGCTTATTGATGGTTGTGTGTTAAGATCAACACAGACCGTCAGACTTAAGAGACTGTATCAATAAGGATCATTAAACTTCTGCACACTAAGAACCAAGTGATTTTGTTGCAGTATGTAAGGTATAAGGTATTTTCCTTAAAGTAAACATAGCAAACACTATTGCACTGCTATATTGGAACATCTGTAATAATCGTTATGATATGAATTCAGGAAAGCGCAGAAGAAGCGAAAGGAAAGCTTATTTTCAGTATAAAATTCAAGGTTTTATCAACACCCACCTGATTTGCTGAGACTTCAAACTGAATGAGGAAATGTGTCAAAAAACAGAATTCAACATTTCTACATTCAGGTTCAGCTGCCTGGCTTCTGAGAATCCACAGATGTTAATCAGTTCTGTATTGTTAAAGGACTGTATCTTAGCTCTAAGTGATATATATCGTAGGCAACTCGGCTCGTTTCAGTTTCTTGAAGACGTTCACCTCTCATCCAAGAGGCGTCTTCAGTTCTAACTTGCTGGTGGGGAGTTGCAGGCTTTAAACCTTGTGTGGGTGTGAACCCTTACTGAGCCATTAAGGTACATGTGAATAAATATACTGAAGCAGCATGCATATTTTTGTATATTTATAGTGTAGTTAATTTATAGTTCTGCTTAATGTTTGTTGTGTACATGTGATACTTGATTGCTTTTTCTTCACGAGTAGATTAAAACTACATGATGGATTGGTGATTAAGGCCTTGACCATATATCTACAGTATACCAATAAACACCTGGATTAATATGCAAGTGTGACATGCAACCAGTTTATGATACAGTATGTGACTGTGAGGTGAAACTGGGGTTAATTCAGATTAAGGTGATTTAGGTTATGCATTAGGGTATTTGGCATGGGATGGGATGTATGTATTGGACTTAATCTATAAATGTGCCACTCTAATCAAGAGACATTCAGCAGGCACGTCTCTGATTCCCATGACTGAGAAAGCTTCTACCTCCTGCAGGAGTTTTAACAGATGGTGCTAACAGTCCGAGTTTCTTGCACTCTGGTGCCCGTGTGGCTATTTATACAGTTGTGAAAGTTACTGGAGCAAACTAATATATGAAGAGGAGCCACTGCAGGACAAAAAAACACCAGGATAGTCAAATTAAACTTGACTAACACAGGTATATAAACCTGTTTTGGATGATTCTCTTTTAGGTTTATACTACAGTACATTCATTTCCCATTTTCATTGTTGGGAGACATAAATCCAGTTCTTCTTGCACTCAAAGGAAAAAAAAGTCAGTGCTTGAGATTGCCTGTAAATCGAGTTTGTGCCTGAGGTAAAATCAGAGCAGAGACTTTTCTGTAAATATAGTGAGCCCTCGTGTCAGTGAGCACAAGTCTCCAAACATCGCACAGATCTGAAGTTGGTATAAGAAATCTACTACACTGGATGATCCCTGTGCAATCGCACACACGCACATTTTATAACTTGATTGCTGTGTTTTTCTTGGTGTCATGACACCATACATGCAGCTTTAATCCACTCTCCAGCTCTGTGATGAATATTGATGTTTCCATTTAAATTTATCCTGTGTCCTGTAGCTGCAAGTCTGCTTACCTAGCTTTAGCACTTCCATTTCATTTGTATAATTCATACCGAAGGATTGTCACGCACATGCAGGCAGCTGTAATTCTAAATATTTGTAGCCGTACAATATGATTAATATTACATCCAGGGACATGTGCTACCCTGCCATGGCAAAACATTTCATAACTACTTGGTTTTGTTGGTGGAGAGGAGCTGCAGATTCCAACAGTCATCTGTTCTCAGAAGTGTGTTACTGCCTGCATCTTTTATAGATATACATCCTGCCCTACAGGAATACTCGCATCACTATCCGTTTTTTCTGTCATTCTCCATTTCTTCCTCTCTTTTTCACCCTGCATCCATTTTAAATTCCAAATGGCACTAATGTCCTTGGGCTGCTCTTCATCATCTATTTGTTGCGTTAGTGTGTGCGCGGTGAAAGAGATGGGAAAGTTTAAGAGGGGCCGTGTGGCTGCTCTTGACACATTTATTAAAATGTTGCATATCTCAAGGCTAAATTTCTATAAATAGTTTGTTGAGCTCTTGTAAAATAAACTGAACATTGTGTGTGTGTGCTATGAGTGAACGCAGAGTGACCATCCTGTAATACTCTATTACCCGTGGATCCGTGTGATGTTTATCACACACACCTGAAGCTAAAAATGTCAAATTGCTTGGTAACAATTTAGATGAATATTTTCATTCACACCAAGGTTTTATACTCTTACTGTGAAGACATTTTTATTCTCCAGTGTCAGATCAAACCCACACAGTGACCCCTTTCAGCTGGATAGGCAACATAAACCCAGTGCGGTGTCAACCCGGGGTCAACTCAGCAATCTGTTATGTGAAAAGGCTCCATATTAACAACCTTAATACCAGGTCACAGAGGTCAGCAGAGGAGCTATCTGAAAAATATGGCCAAATGGTGATATGTGTGCTTAAATTACGCAAAGTAATAACATGGCCCCTACACTGATGATGTATTGGTCCAGTATTGACCCTTTTATTAATATATGAAGCAGTCAGTGGAGTCCAGCTCTTTAATTCCTTAGACACAGTCTGTAAAACCTGCACTGACATTTCATTTAGACATTCAAATTAGCATGTTAAGTTGTAAATACATTATTAAAGCCACTAATGTACTGTTTTCTATATTCCCCAATGGTGCGTTGTGTTAACTAGCCTTATACCATGGTCTGGGTGAATACTCGAGTCTGATTGGCTGGAGGGTGTGAATTAACTTTTGAGGTACGGACACATCTGGAACACCTCAGGTAGTTCCGGTGAAACTGTCTGTTCACCGTTCTAAAAATAATATAGCCTGTATCTAAAGAGTGGCGTTGGCATCAGCTGGCCGCAGACACCTTGACGAATTGAATAGAAAAATATGAATATCTTATTTACAACACAAAACGTAGTCCTTCAGCGCATCGTCCTCTGAACACCAGATGAGTCGGACAGTTCTGGCTTCTGGCGTCGTCCATTACTTCCTGATCATGGACACCTTGTCGGGCGGTATCCCGAACCTAAAGTGATACTTTTACTCATAATCTACTTCAAGCACAGCTTTGAAACTTTGAGAACAACAGTGAGGCATGAGTGCACTGTATTCAGCCATACTTTGGCACAATGATGACTTGAACTATACGAAGCATACTGTACAAACGATGACTGGATGAGTGCACTTTGTGGCTTTCCTATTATTAACAGTATAAAACCAGCAGCACTAGCAGAGGTGTTGCAGGCATTAGTGGCCATTTTGGTCACTTGAGGGCAGAGCAACATCAGCATGTTATCACCACATAATGCCACAGCTAACATACCAATACACCCATTTACACATTAAGCAGACACAGCGCGACGTTGTGTTCGTGTCCTCATGGCAACATTTACTCTCCTTTTAGCTCCGTTTTGGTCTCTACCAACTTAAGAGGGAGATATCTGGCTTTTCAGCTGCTAAATGCTCCACTGGTGCTGAGCAGGGAGCATATTGTGAGTTGTTAGAGCTTTTTTGCTTGCTGCTGTGAAAAAAGAGCAGTCGATGTGAACCAAAACAGTTAAATTGCAAACTACAGAACCAAAACAATGACCTTAAAGACGCTGCAAAGGCCCATAAAGCAGCGGAGAATTGCAGAATTGGTGAGACCCCTTTCATATCACACATAGTAATTTAATCCATTGTTATAAAAATGTTGATAAGAGCAGCTTTACATATATAATATATAACATTTCTGCACAAAAATGTCTGTACATATTGTTATTGCATACTCCTATTATCCCAAATGTTTGATAATAGAGTGAGAAAGGTAACGGTGTGTTTCATTTGGTTGCCTGCTGCTATAACTTCCGGGAGAGTCAGATTGTGTGGTAGGAAGTTGGGTGGTTAGGTGTGTTATTTTGTTTTGATTGAGAAAGTCCTCGCAGCAAAAAGTACATACTGTGCTTCTGAACTGTTATCACCTGGAGCACAGAGTGTCTATATTTCTCTTGCTCTGAAGATAAAACACCAGCAGTCCTGGATTCAGAACCACACCCAAAAAGTGAACTTCACATACTGTGCCGGTATGTCATATCCTGACTTTCCTGTTCTCTGTGGGTGCAGGCTGGTCTAGACAGACTGACAGACTGACAGCTGCTGAGAAGCAGCATCTCACATCAGCACCTCCCTCCCCTGGACAGGAGCTCCTTTAGGTCTCATTAGGTCAGACTGGCAGCTCATGTGAAAGGAAAGAGGGCCACGCGCCCAGCCTCCCATGGCAAACACCTCCCCATCGCTCACAGGGGCTCTCATTACTTCTCTCCCCTTCCCTCCGTCCCCCGGTCCCTCTCCTACAGGCAGCCGGCTCCATCCATCAGATCTATCGATCCTGTCTCCCCCTGGTGTGGTACCTGCCTGTTTTTGAGACTAAGTGGGAAGGATGGCAGAGCTGGCATGATATTTCAGCTTTCCAGTGACAGCCACGTCCCCCAGGGATTTTACAAGGTGAACCAGCGTCTGGGCTTCATGGAGGAAGTGCTCCCCTATAGATCTAAATGGAGGAGCTCTCCCTCGAGGAATTACTAACAATATGGTTTTTCCTGCTTGGACATCGAAGTGATAATCAATTCTCCGATGCTTCTGCTGCTGGTTGCTAGAAAAAAAAGGGTATCCCATTCCTCTTGATACTACACATGCAATATCAGCATGAAGCATCTGTTGGCTCAAAACAAACCAAAGCTCCTGTTTTTTTCAAAAGCACAGTCACAACAGTTGTGTGAAGCTTGTCAGGGATGTTTCACAAAGGAACATGGATAGCTTAAATCTCCTTAAAGAGATGTGATGGTGTGTCACACAGAGCTACTCCTGGCTTTGATCTTATTACTCTGATGGTTTTTGGGCAGAGAAGCAAGCATAAGCTTTTAAAGCGATTGCCTTTGAGAAAACCATTTGAGAGCAGTCTGACATGAGCACTTGCTATACTTCAAACTGGGATTAAATTCACAGGATCCAGCATTTTAAGGAAATATTTCTCTTTTTATAAAAATCAATCGAAAATGTGTCCAATATGTTTCTTGAAGGTCAGTCATAGTGTGTCGTCTCTATGTAACACAGCCATTTTTGTATGTTTTGGCTGAGACAGAGACACCATCCACCCTATTACAAGACACTGTACCATCAGAATGATTTTGAAGCTGTTATTTTAAGGTTAACAGTTATATAATGTTACCTTAAAGGTGTAATTCGTAAGAAATGGCCAGAATTCAAAGGTAGCTCCATGAATAAGGGGCAGTATAACTGCATACTGCTGCTCACTACACTACACTGGACTTGACGCTCTTTGCTCTAGCTATCTTTGGCTGTAGCAACTAGCTGCAGTTAGCAAGTAGCTCAGTTAGCTGTGGAACTTAATAGCCCCATTAGGCGACTGGAGTCTGCCTGGACCTTGACCTCGGATCACAGTGGCAGTCACCGCGGGCGACGGGGCTCAGCTCAACAGTATGAAGATGGCTGGACACCAGACAGGGACTGAACACAACCTCTGAGACAGACAGAGGTCGGTTTGAAGCCCGGAGATAGAGTGATTCACAGCAACTCTGATCTGGACTATGACTCTGGGGATGAGAAGACATGGCAGGCGGGAACAGGATCGGCATGAAGCGGCAGAGGAGAGAGAAAAAGTGCATCAGCAGTAGGTAAAAACTACATATAGAGGTTACTTGCATTTTTAAAATGTTGCTAACTACCAAGTACTTCCTTGATTTATTCCAAACTACTGAAAAATACATCACTTATTGTGTGCCAGAGGAAATAGCTGCAAAAAAAATAGGCAATAAAACATTGATTGGTTCAATCACTGTTTGGTCCTCTTCCATACAGTTGGAGTGTGACAGAGCTTATGATTGTCCCGTTGGTGCTATTAAATAGTCCTGTTCTTCAGTGGTCTTCTTCTTAGTATATTATTATCATCATACCACTTCCACCATCAGTCCTGTAGTGGCTCTCAGTACTTACACAGTCTCTCATTATTAAGGAAGGAATCATCAGAGATTTAAATATATTTTAATGTAGCTTTCTGTTATTTTTTCCTCGGGGGTCTTACTCCTCAGATAGATCACATGCAGGCTAATTATTCCAAATTCAGTCTGAATGATTAAATATGTAAATGAGTAATATTTCTGATTGGGCTCCTGCTGGATCACGCTGCACTTGCTCAGACACGTGTTGCATACTCATCCTCCACTTCTGCTCTCTCTTCTGAAACTCCTGTGTTTCTCCAGAAGGACTCGCAGTTTTTCTTTGTGTAATATCTGAAAGGGCCAGCGTGTAAATTAGACATATCAAAATGAGGATGAAAATAGACATGTGGTGGCCTCTCCAAGTGCATTTTCCTCCAATCCTGTGATTTCTCATACAGCCATAAGTGATGAAATAGGTCTGTTTCTGAGGAGACTGCAGCTCCCACTGGCACAGTGTTTATAATTAAGTGTGATTTTCGACGTCAGGATCAGACCACAGGAAAATGAAAAAGGCAGGCTACTTCCTCTTTTCTGTGCGCCATCCACTCTGTTGTTCATTTGTGTTGTATTTCTTTCCTGGTTTGACATAGAAATATGCAGATTTTGAGTTGGGAAGACTTGCAATTAAATGATTTAAAATGCTTATTAATTCCACAGGAATTTCCTCCCTATTAAAATTACTCGGTTGAATTTATTCAACGGTTGAGTAACATGCAGAGTGAATTTGAATGAGATCCTAAAACCACTGGGAAGAGTCAAAATAAAAGGCAACTTGCAGACAACGGTGAGTTCAGTGTCCAGTTTTGCTCTCGAACACCTCTCAGGAGAGTTAACTTCACTGACTCACTGAGCAGAACTGACATGCACTCGCTCACACGAAACAGAAGGTGTCTGTTTCAGAGGAGAATACAGAAATGTTGAAATGTGAAAGGCATGAATACAAAATAAAAAGCTCCATTTGCATTCATTAGCAGTGTGTGCGACGCTGGTTGCAACGGTGCAAGAGGGAAATCTGCAACATGATCTATGATCCTCCCATGGTTCAGAGAGTTTGTACATGTACCTGTCAGACAACACAACAACTCAGCAGGGAATCAAATAAACAAATGCAGGTCCCACACCCAAATCCCCCGATACCCACTCCTAAAATCATTCATATTCAGTCACGAAATATTCTTCATTAATCCAGAGAAACATTCAAACAAGGAGTGGAACAACATCAGTGGCATCTGCATGCAATTTTCAGCTGCTTAATGGTCTTTTCTGTCTTTTTATTGTTTATTGTCTTCATTACTTCAGAGACTCCTGTTTGTATGAACAAAGTGACACATGAAAATTCCTAAAAAATGAATCAATTTAGATGGGAAACAAACCAATTTATCTCACGTCACCAGCAAATCTTCTATCACTACATTTATTGATTCATTTTTTTATTCAATGTAGAAAAATAAAATGCTGCCTGAACAAAAAACTGTGAGACATTACAACTTAACATTTACCAAACCCCTCTGCTGAACAGCGATGGTCCAATCACAGCTTGCCATCTTAGAATTGTGCCACATGTTGAAGTGGTTGGTATGAGGCTGAAATAAGAGTGGTACTAAGATTATTAACCCTGTCCAAAAACAAAATGACAAGAACTAAAGTGCAGGTGCGTGTCCACGCTTATTTAAGCTGCAACTGCTGGCATGTCCAGCAAACTAGTTAACTAGTTAATTAGTAGGCCTATCGAACTGCGGTAGCCTCAAAGTTCATATTGATAATATTTTTATGTCAAATCATGTTTTTTTTAAATAAAACATCTATCTTTTCTGTAGAAACATTATTATGGTTGTGAATTAATAATTTAGTAAAAGTATCATTTGTAAGAAATGGACAGAAATAGAAGGTAGCTCCAAAACTATAAGGGGCAGCATAAGCACGTTCTGCTACTCTTTGCTGTAGCTGTCTTCGGCTGTAGAGACTAGCTTGCGTTAGCAGGTAGCTCAGTCAGCTGTGGAGCTAAGTGGCCCAATTAGCCTTTGGGAGTCTGCCTTCACCCCAACCTCAGAAGATGGACAGTGGACTCAGTTTAACTGGGCTCAGCTGCCAGGAGTGATTGAAAGACAAATCAGGAACCAGTTTTATTTTGTAAAGAGTTTGTATGACACATTTTCCGATACATAACAAGCCTCGTCTTCGCTTGATAAAAGAGATAACCTTGAATTCAGAAGGTGTACAGTTGTATTTTTCTGTTAAGTGAGAAAGATAGGTGAAACTACGGGGGCAGATTATCACGTCTTGTTATCTAGGCTTTTTTCACAGCAGACATGTTTGACTTGTCAAAGCAGGAAACCCACAGTTGTGACCAACAATGTTCACAATGGCTCCATTCTATGAAGTGTAACAGTAAGCCAACACCAGAGCCCTTTAACTAGCTCATCTAAATGGTTATGTCAAATGTCTTCCAATGAAGAGGGACTATTAGGAGACGGGATGGGCCAGGGCTAGCTGGTTAGCATGCTTATTTCAGTAGACCTCTCGACAACAAAGTTCATACAGGTTTTTGACATCAACACACTGTTGACAAAGTTACTCCGTCTTTGAATGTTTGAAACCAAAATTCTGGCCATATTTTACAAATGTACCCTCTAAAGGTTATCTTATGAAAGAAGCCTATTCATGGCTCACACCTCCTCTGTGTAGTTTTTCTCCTGTTACACATCAAGAATGCTAACCTTCTGACTGGGAAATGTAGCTTTAGCCTCAGTCTTGTGGTACAGTATTACCTATCTACCCTTAAGGTGCATACACTGATCAGGCATAATGTTATGACCACCTGCCTAATATTGTGAAGGTTCCCATGGGGCAGCCAAAAACAGCTCTGACCCGTCAAGACATGGATTTAAGACCTCTGAGGGTGTCCTGTGGCGTCTGGCACCAGGGCGTTCTATAGTGGATCCTCTGGGTCCTGTATGTTGGGGGGTGGGGCCTCCATGGATCAGACCTGCTCCAGCACGTCTTACAGAGATCGTTTTAGAGATTTCTTGCTTTAAGTTGGATGACAACATTAACACGTTAGCTGGAGATGATGTTTTAAATCAAGTCCTGTAGCTAACATTCAAAACAATTTGCTAGATAGCTGCAGTTTATACAATCTGCTAGCGAAAGGGATAATTTCAGCCAACAAACTGGCATTTGCTGACTATAAATGAGCCGCCTGCTTTTGTCTACCTGTCTGAAATCAAGGACCTATTGTTGTGAAAATAACTATGAATTTCAAGTGGTAAACCTGCCTCTGTTTGCAGCAACAGAAACTAAAGGGGCGGATCTGACTGGATTGTATGGAAAAATGATGGTAAGATAACAGATTAGAGTATTATAAAATAGCTTTGTACGATATTCTAGATACCAAATTGGAGAGACACAGGACCAACACTGCATGTTGCTTCATTTTACATCAGGAAACATCTCACCCTGCTATATCTGCCTGCTGAAAACCATCTGGGTTTTTCTCCGTAGCCATTTTATGAGCAGAGCTGCCACGCGGGGCACAGTATGGTGCAAGCACAGATTCAATTATGAGGTGGGGGTGTTTGGCAGTAAGGTGTTTGTGCCAGGCTCTGTCTGTATGCCGCCTGACGCTGATAGATGTGGAGACTTGTAGCCTGGCAAGTGGTTTGCAACCTGTCTGTAATGTCAGAGAGGCCCATTGTGCTGCTGCAGAAAAACCCTGCGCACTCAGCTGTGTTTACAGCCCCGAGCGCCGGTCTGCAGACACGCCTCTGAGGATCCCTTAACAGCCCCCTGCTCCGAAAAACACAGGGCAGAATCAGATGGAGACAAAGCAACACCATCCCATTTCCCCCGCCATGTCCTCAGTGAGGCTGCCTCCCAATTAACCACACCGCCGCTGCTGAGGCAAGATAACAATTGAAGCCTGTGTATCCCCTCAAGACCTCACTAGAGGACCTTTATTACCGTATTGATATCTCCTACATGTCACTACTGCCCTCACTTGCCTGGCTGCATGCCCGCACATCTTATATGAGGGAAAATCACCAGAGGGGCTGTAACTCAATACAAAAAGAAAACAGCAGGACACAACATTAGGCTGAATGGGACATGCTGTAATTAGTGAGACGCTGTAAGGAATAAATATAAAATATGATACAACAAGTTCAAGCTGCACAGTAAAAAAAAAAAAGATTTATAGGTGAAAGTACAAAAATGAACACGAATATTTTGAGCTGGCATAAAATAAAATAAAAACAACACAATCAGTGGCAGATAAAATCATTTTAGAAAAAAAACTAACAGCAGTTGCAAACACTTATCTTCTGTGTCCATTGATATTTTATCCTTCAATATTACCTACATGCATAAGACACAACATGTATTTTAAAATGCAGAGCATCTCTACAAGCGTACGCTGCTTTAAGTCTCGGAGAGAAAACAAATCTAAATATTGCATTTTCCACACAAAGAAAATAATAAAGTGTTCAAGTTAGCTCACATTCTGTAGCACCACAAATGAGTTATTTCATGGACAAAATTACACGCAAGTCCAATCGTAAAGAAACACACAGGAGTGGCGAGCTGACCTAAAAAGTGAAGCATACATTTTAGTTAATGTGCAAGAGTGTTAACAGTAAAACATGTTCAGATTGTCCATTTGGTCCTCAGATTCAAACAAGTGGTTCAGGTGAGCAAGTAGTGATTTTTCCTCTTCAGTTTGGTTTCAGGCTGGCTATTTTACGGTTTTGGTGATTGAATTTTAAAGTGAGACTATGTAACTTTAAAAGCCTATAATGTCAGCTAATATTAGCAAACTCTGTGTAGATATCATTGTGTAGCTGACATTACTGAGTCAGTTCATCGACTGTATGACTTCTCTTCTTGTACTAATGTACACTATGTTTTACCATAAGTTATTAAAGATCCAGTGTGTAGTATTTAGTGGCACCTAGTGGTGAGGTTGCAGATTACAACCAACTGATCTAACCCATCCCTGTGGGGGCTGTTAAAAATGTGAAAATGCAAAAAGCCCTCTCTAGAGCCAGTGTTTAGTTTGTCCATTCTGGGCTACTGTCTAAACATGGCAGTATAACATGGAAGAGGACCTGCTCCTCTCTCCATATAAAAGGCCAATTTTAAGGTAATCAAAAGCACAACATAGTTTCAGGTGATTGAACACTAATGAAAACATCATCATGTCTACTCTTGTCGAAACAAGACTACAAGTCTCCAGAAGCTAGCATGACTCTAAATATGGTAAAGAATCAGTGTTTAGGATTTAGCTGCATCTAGCAGTGAGGTTGCAAATTGCAACCAGCTGAACAGCCCTCATCTCATCCTCCCCTAAGGTAGCCACTAAAACGCAAACGAACATAAAGGGCCGTCTCTAATGTGTGTTTTGTTCTGGGCTACTGTAGAAATGGTAGACCCCTCCAGAAGAGGACCTGCTCCCTCTGTAGATATAAAAGGCTCATTCTAAGGTAACAAAAACACAGCGATTATTATTTTCAGGTGATTATATACTAATAAAAACAGAATATGCTTGCGACAAATTGCTCTTGTTCAGTAAAAGTTAGACAGTCTCGCTTTAAGGCTGTTCATTTCCAACATCTGAGACTTCAATTTGCAATGTTTTTACAGTAAAAACTGAAGGAAAATCATCTAATTGCTCAGAACTTGTACGACATGACATGAAAACTTGTAACTGCTGAAAAAATAATCACTATGTCGGCTCAGTGGCCTAAGGCACTCTTCCCCTGGTTAAACTTGTGCTGGCAAGATTTGAGGAACTTCCAAATTTTGCATCAAAGTGTCTCACATTCTGCATTTATATCAAAATTCTTCCGATTTCCCCCCCCCCATTCGTAGTTGGATAAAATGCTACACAGACTTTCTAAGGCTTTGTACTGGAAACTTTCAGCAGTACCACAGCGGCTGGTCGTAAAGCTCTCTGAGTGAGTCGGTACAGTAAATGGATATGGGGTCACTTCTCCTGCAAAGCTGAGGTCAGGCTCAGAGAGAGCCGCTCTGTGTGCGAGTGGTCATAAAACACGACAGGCATCCATTTCAAATGCCCCAGCTGTCACTGAAGTACTGGTCCTCGTCTTCCTCTTCTTCCTCATCTTCTTCTTCTTCCTCAGTCCCGTTTTTCATGAGGTCATCATCTTGTAACTCATTCACTTCCTCTTCCTCCTCTTCTTCCTCCTCTTTGAGCTGTGCGAGCATGCTTTGTAGAGTGGCTTTCACTTCCTGAACCTCCTTTTCTAACGACTGTGCGGTGTGAGTCAAGGAAGAATCAGAAGAAACTGAGAGTCACACATTCACATGTAAATAAAACAGCATGCCAGCAGACAAATCTCGGGGCAAAAGTGCCACTTGTGGCTCCTCCATGGTTAATGCTAACAGCAGCGGACAGCCATAACCCGATGAAGTCATCAATCTCCAATTTGGCCACCAAATGGATTACTGGGACAGATCATCAAGTCATACCCAATTTAACCCCATCCAATTCACTATTCATGAGCTCATCTCGGCTGTGGGGCTGGGCGGCAGTGTGGGGACCCAAGCAAACAGACTGCCCAGCTAAATTATTCATAAACCATGAATGAAACGGGATAGAGGCTGTCATCAGTGGGGGGATTGTTTAACCTGCTTAGAAACTCAAATTAATCGTGTGAGTGTCCAGCTTAAGTGGCAAATCAAAGGGACGGCTTTGATGGCAGATGGGGCCTGATGGCTCGTTTTACAGTCTGAATGGACACAGATTGTCCTCATTCATAATTAACCAGCCGTTAAAGGGCTCTTCATGAATACTGCAGAAGGTTCGACGAGACTTTTAAGGCAACACGGTCCAAATGGGACGATGGAGTTTGGAATTATGTTGGGAGGCTTTCAGACAAACCACAGAGATTGACATGATTTTGTCTATCCATCTATTCCAGCCCCTGTGGTCGTCCATTCACCTCCTCGCATTGAGTGCAGGGACTCAATTAAGACCCTTAGAGACTGGAGGTTTGATCTTCCTGTCACTATGGCAACAGCAGCGCCATCCCGAGATGGGTTTCTGCTCAATTTCTGCAACCCAACAACCATATTGTCCTGCATCCTCAGTGTCCTGAAGTATCCACAGCGCTTTTGCACGCACTGACTTCAAAAGGCTGAGATGAATGACACGTAAGGACACAAAAACAGAGAGGTGGAGAGATGCGGGCCAATCTGCGTCTGTCTCCGGCTGCCAGGCTGCATCCATATCATGCACAGTGGAGCAGCCTGTACTGACCCCTGACAGCACAGCGGGGGACTTGAATCTCTAATCAGATGTGAAAACAGTCCGGCCCCACTTCGGCTAAGAGTGAAACACGCAGCTTTTTGGAGATTATAAAACCAAATATCATTCATCAGATTAGGGGAAGTATTTCTGGCAGCTCATGTTGAAAGAGCAGAAACGTGGCGTGACACTAAATAAATAAATAAAAACCCAGCAGGTTAGGTGGCAGTTTTTCTTCATAACTGTGCTGAAATATTGCTTTTTCTATCTGTCTTAATAAGCCCACAGTGCAGAGGGGAAAAGTGGAGCGAGAAAAACACACTAATCTATTTCCAATCAGCTTTCTAATTAGCACAGAAAATGATGTATTGTGACCTGTAATCAGCTTCAACACTTTCATTTGAGTCATTATCATGGATATTGTAATTTCCTCCCAGCAAGTGGAGGTGGGCATACGGATGAGGGGAGAGAAGTAGGAGCGAGGAGGGTCAGCAGGAGGATGGACATTAAGATATGACGGGAGCGCAATCATTAGAGTGACATTCCTCTATCCGCCGCCGAGCTGCCCCTGTCAGCCTACTTTAATCTCAGCCCGTGGTGAGTGGCAGCCGACATCGAGGACCGTCTAATAACCTCACTTTGACTTTTACAATTTCATTGTCCAATCGGCACGTCCAGCCTGCTAGAAAAAAATCCTCTGATCCAAGTTTATCCCAGTTTTATCCCAGTTTATCGTCAATCCCCTCTCTGAATGGACCCGTGATGTCAGATGACACAGGTGGATTTTCTTTTCCTCGAAACATAAGTCACAAAACATCAGTCAGCCTGAAGGTGGTTTACTTTTGAGAGTAGGAAGGCTCTGAGGAAACTAGGTCCTTAAGATGGATGGACAGAGACAGAAACACATACAGATAGCACACAGTTTATATGATATACGTTCATTTAGAGAGCCGGGAAAGGATATGGGTGAGGGCCTGATCCCTGTTCAGTATGGCCGTCTGCAATTCATCTTCCAAGGTCATTAGTCTGTCACTGATCAGCTCGCAGCGCTCCGTCAGGTCTGTAGCCTCAGCCCCGCACCCGTCCTGACAGGAGGAGGAAACAAGGGAAGAAATCATGGGTAAGGAAAGGACGGGAGGATCAACAAGGGAAGCTGCAGTGGTTCAAATATATGGGTTTGATATTGAAAATGAATGACCATAAAATACAGTAATAACAAGCAACCTACCAGGCGAAACAAGACTATTTGGGGGTTTTAAGTACTGGTGTGACAGGATGACTGAAAAGTTTTGTCATCCAGCGAAACACTTTGAAAGAAAGACTGAGGAGGACGTAGTTGGCTGGGAGGTTAGAAGTTCCTTGCACAAGAAAATTTTACAATTTATTTCTAAAAAATGCAATTTCACATAGGTTTGGTCCATTATTATTGCCTATCTTTGTACCAAAAGTCCTAAATAAAGTAGAGCAGGTAATTAACAAACAATAACCCGTAATGCTTGATGACAAACTTGCAAAAGAAGTCCACTGGGAAACAACTACATCCATTAGATCTGGGAGAAGTCATTAAGTTAGTTTAATCTCCACATTGATATTAGATTCATTTATCTTTCGTGGCGCCCAAAATAGCTTCGGTGCAGCACTTAGTCCTATGCGATGGGGAAAAACCCTGTATTGATCTGACCGTGTAACTACATTTTAATGGAGTGATACACCTTCTAACTTTAAATACAAAGCATAGTTATGTTCTTAATAATGCCGCAAATTAAGCTGAAGGTGGAGCCTTTGAAACTACAGCATGGCTCCACCTTTGTATAGTTCTTAAAGGGATACAAAGCAGTTTAGTATTGCACTTACATAAAGTTAGAGGACTCACAAAGTCTCCTACATGTCCCATCATGCAACTAGACAAGATGTTAAGTTCAAAAGGCAGGCAAGGAGACACGTACACTACCGAGGACAAACCAGAAGCCACGGAGAACAAAGCGAGAAGACAAAGGACGAGGACCAGGGAACAAGCACAGGAACGCAGGAGACAAAGACGAGCCAACAAAGAGTGAGGGGAAAACACAGGCTTAAATACAGAGGAATGATTAACAAATGTAACGCAGGTTTACACAGCAAAAGGATGGGAAAAAGACAAAGATTGGAAGAGGAAAGTGAAAAATGACACACATGGATATAATCTCCAAAATAAAACAGGAAACAACTAACCAAAAACACCATTACAGAGATATCCTGACTTTTAGTCTCTTGTACAGATCAAGCTCCAAAAACACTGGAGCTGAGTTTTAAGGCATTATGTTTACTTATCTGTTGTTTCATTCTCTCTTTAATCTTACTTTTAATAAAAACTGCATATATATGTGCTCTTATAACCATGAGTCAGAGTTTTCCAAGACTCTCTTAATCTCTTTCACACTGAATCCCTCATAATGTTTCGACCAGATACAAGTCTGAAGTGGAGAATAGCAGGCCAGACAAAAAATATGAGCCTGCCAAGAGTTTTGCTTGGTAAGACGCCAAGGTCACAATGTACACAATACACACCAGGGGGGCTGTGTGCACAACACTGAGCGGTGTATCTGCAGATCACCCGAGGAGGCGGCGAGGCTGAGTGTGTATTAGAGGGAGGTGGGGATGTCAGGTTGGTGGAGGAGCAGAGTGCAGTGGGGCAGAGCATTCAGAGAGCAGAGCTGGCCATAATTAGAACAGGTCCCTTTGCAGACGTCGTGTCCTCGTTTCTTCACACTTATCAAGCATAGAGAACACAAACACACGCACAGGAGCACACAGACTCGCTAGGAGCAAATAGACACACACACTATACGCGCATGCCTACCCAGTGCTCTCGTCAAACAACACCTAGAAATATGACTCTTACAGTAGCTGCAGGTAGGAAATATCAACTCCCTGCAGCTCAGAGGCGTCAGAACAATCACTTGAAAGTCATGTCTACGGTCTGTGTCCTGGAATAGGCCTCCTTGTCCGGATGATGTAACACCCCAAAAGAGGTGTACAACAACAAAAGGCCTGAGGTGAGACAATATGTACAAGTCATCCCTGATGAAATCAAGGAGTTAAGTGACACTTAAACATCATGTTTTTGTGTGTGGGGCACTTAAGTGAGTCTGTCCTCAGGCGTCACCTTATGTGACGCTGGGGTCTCGAAGAAGTCAGTCTCGAAGTTTGTTTGTCAAGCTTAGGGGCCTCTTTAGCAGGTAAGAGCCTGTGTTTGTGTAGCTGATTGATTCTATACTTTACAGCCTGCAGTCAACATCTGCAAAGTCAATACAACCACCACGTAGAAAACAAAAGCTCGCCGTGCAGTGACACTGTTGAAAACATCCCTCACAGTCTGTTACACAAACCTTTTAAGAAACTACTCAGAAGCTGTTGTGTTGCTCCTGGTGGCGATCAAAACAATACAAATCATCTATAGTTACCATAGTTACATCTGCCCTGGACAAAAGAAAACATGGGAAATGAGATTTCAACAATATGTCGATTTACATAACAGACTCGCAGGCATACATGTATTGACGTGTTGATTCCTAAGGCGCATTAGGTGCTAATGTTGTTAGAGCAAATTTAAACAAGGTGCACTGCAGAAGCATGAACTTATTTAGAAATTCAATTCAGACTGATATATGCACTGGTATGCTTGTTTAAGCAATACTGAGTGAGAGGTAGCAGGTAATTGTGCGTGTTCCCACGGGTGCTGTTAGAACCGACACTTTGTGCAGAGCGGGCAATACAAAACAATAACATAGTGCTGGCGCTACACTCAACATCATAATTGCTCTTACAAGCAATAAAATAGGTGAATTCATTATAAAGGAAATTAAGATTAAATTGTGTCTTTGTTCTAGCTGATGCCTTATTATTAGAATTTAATTACTTATCACTTACTGAATTCCTTCCACGCTTCAATCAAATCAGTTTTCAAGATCATCTACAAATATATGCAGTGACAGTATGAGGTGTTGGTCTGAAGCTGTGTCCCAAGTGTCTGAGGCTTCACTCTGGAAAAGTGACAAAATGAAGTGTACTCAAAAAAGTAAGCATGCAGACTACTTTCTTATTTGTTTTCAGGATCAGGTTTTAGTAGTTCATATACAATAAATCAACATACTTGGGAATACTTTATAATAACCATCATTGATAAAAGTTGAATGAGTACTTAATTAAACTTTAGTTAATAGTTATTTCACAGTTAAAGCTACTACAGGGAGGTTTTAACTGGTTATGAAACATTCTCAGTTTAATACTTTGTAAAGAGAGAAAAATGTTCTTAAATACTATAAATGTAGTTCTTTTATTCAATACTTTCTCACCACCATTTACAATTGACTTTGATTTTTCGCACTGTGGGACAGTTGTGTCCAAAATCATCAAAAGTACTCTCAGTGTACTCAACACTCTTTTAGTCTGAGTAAAGTTTTGTGTATACTTAATTTTGTCATTGTTCAAGTGTGACATTGTATTGGGACGCAGCTTCGGTTTTTTTTACATTTGGAGTGTCAACATGTATTGCACCTAATCACCTGTTAGTACAAAATGGCAAAGATGACTTCAGAGATACTTACTACAAAAACAATACACTGTTTATTTAGATAGTCTACATTTAATATGACGTATGCAGCCCGATGCAGCCCGGTGACACAGCAGTCATCTTATGCCTGAACCATTCTAACAGGGTTCGCCTAAACAAAAACTACCTGATGAACAATCTAATCAGGAGCCATTATTTTAATAATAATCTCTTTTCATGTCTGGTACAGTGGGTCAGTGTAAAGAGTGGGATGTAAGGACCTTGAGAGGATAAAAGAACAATTAGTAGAGATTAGAAGAAAAAAGTCTAGTGCTAAAACACACACTTGCACACATGCACACACACCAATCAATCTCCATTGTGGCAGCAGGGCAGCAGCTTGGCAGCAGCTAAGTGGAAATCATTTACTTAAAGTCATTATGGAAAGGAGAAAGAGGTCAGACGCTCTGCGAGGCAGAGAAACCAGCTCCTCTACAGTGCTATCACAACACCATCAAGACAAATAGACCAATACCATTTAACATCCATCATATCATTTGACTCAGTGATACATCATCGGGATTGAGGCACTTTATGTCAGCTTGGTTTTCAATAATTTAATGTGATTCAAAGTTTTGTAGTTCTATACACCTTGTGCATGAGCATAAACTGACTGCTTTAGTTAAATATCATGCTATTAGACATCCTCACCAGTTTCTGAACTTATAGGACACAGAAGTAAAAAAAAAAAAGGGTTTATTGTATTGTGGTAGAGACCTAGTTATTCTTAGTATTATGAGTATGATAAGGAAAAACGCAATATTAGTTTTAACGTAACCCTGTTTGATTACTTAGCTTACAGAGGTTACATGTACTATCCTTGGTTCTTTGGTGTCTTTTGTTAGGCTACCAGGTGTGAATGAGTCTAAACGTATGAATTTAAAGCAGGGAGGTGCTGGAAGAAGAATACAAGCTCAGCAAAACCCTTCCCTGTATAAATAAAAGTCTCGTAAAAGGCATTGTCAGACAGTCAGCCACACCGACCGAGGCTTCTCATGTAGATCAGTATTGATCCGACGGTCAGAAAGGCGACAGAGGTCATGTTTAAGTTAAGGTCAACTAATTGATTCTTCTGTGTCCAAGTAAGCCCAGCGTCAATGTAACTGACACTTTAATTACACTGATAACATAGTGACAATGTTAACATTACCAACCTCTGGGTGATTATCCTCCATGCAGAACAAAAACTCCTCCAGCTTCTGCAACAAAAGGGAGAGATTTGTTGAGGCCACACAGTCATAAACCTGCTCATGAATTATTGAAAATGCAATTATGTTGGCTGTGTACTGTATGTGTGCAGCATCATCATAATGAGACGAGGTTGTAATTATTCATCACCAAAACTGACAAGGAGAAAATAGATTAACTGGCTCATCTGTACTGCAGGTTTCCTTTGTTGGTATTCCAAGTGTGTAATTGTGCATTCTTTACTAAGGAAGGAGGTAATTACTGTACCTATTGGAGGCTAACATATTGTTTGTGGCTTTAGGGTAAGTACATAAGAAGGCAGGGTAGCAACATGTTATTATCAGCAAAATTTTAATTATTATTTTGTAATTAAAATGCGTCTAACAGCCTTTATCGCTCTGCTCTCCAGTAAACACAGTTGACCATCTATAACTCTTCATACAGCAGCTGAGATCAGATCGGTTAAACGCTGCAGTTTTTGAGCCTGTCACACAAACTGAATTGTTTTTGCTCTCACCAATTACATCCCCCCGCACAGCAACATATAATCTGCCACATGCCGTTCTCATGGTACAGACTGCAAAGGTTTTCTGGCATTCAACTGATGTGCCTTGGGATGAAAACACTCCAAACTACTGAATACAAACTGAAGCACATTGTTGATATGTGGGTCCTTGAGTATTGAGAAAAATACATTTGAAACTGTACATATGAAGGAAGATAAATAATGGCTGAAATATAAGAATAACAGTAAAGATTTGATGTTTGAGGGTTTACACTAAAATCTAAAGAAAACAGTGAACAGGACGGAGACAAAGGAGAGAAATCTTCGACTGTCTCACCTTTTAGTTCTTGGAGAAATGTTAGGAGGGGCCGGGCTTTAGGAGGAGACGGAGAAGCAGAGAGAAACAAAGGGAAAGCAGAAAACAAATCCATGCAGTTTGTAAAATGTGGTCAGACAGGGCAGGGAAAGAAGACATCAATGTAAAAGTGTGTATTTATGGTGGCAAAGAGCAAGACAGTGAGAGAAGGTGAAGAGGGTGCAACAGTAGGAGTTATTAAACATGACAATGAAAACCCACAGCTTCCAGTTTTAATGCATGCAAGTGGAAATTCAGCCAACAGCGCCAGTAAAGATCATTGACAGATATTTGCTTGTGGCTACTGTCCAGTTAATCCATACTGGGTATAAACATAAATAAGTCAAATTTAAAGTTTCAGCTACTATCAAAAAACAGAAAATACCTTAAATCACAATCTGTGAGCCAAACTACCCAAATATAGTCTCATAAAAACATGTCTGGAAAGTGTGCTATTTCTTTTATTAATGCTGGCTCTGTTGGCTTTGTTCCTATCTCAGACGAGTCTGTCAGACTACGTGGGTGGAGGAAAGTGTGAGGAGAGGAGAGACTCTGCCCTGAGGCAGTGGACCTCAACTCACTATGGGATAGACCAGCACTGAGCGCTCAAACACACGTACATGCACACACACGCACACACACACACACACACACACACCAAAGACATGCATTCCCACTAAACGCAGGTAATCATGCAGAAACAGACTCTTCAATCTGAGCTCTGTAGAATGAAACTCTTCAACGAAGCCAAAATATTTCCAAACGGTTGCCTCCCTCACGCCCACATTTTCCTCGTTTGGAAATACCTTCGGGCTAATGACTGCTGCTCATCTAACTGCAGTCCACAGACTTTTGTACTGTGACAACAGCTGACTGCATCGACTGAAAATGTCCTCTCCGGTCAAGTGGGAAGACTGACCGAGCAGGAACATTTTATCTGAGGTCACATATCTCACCACAATAAAGAAAAAAAGCTATTGAATCTGAAAAAGTGTCAAAGATATGTATGAGATATGTCAGACTACAGCAATGGAAAGGGTATCTTTTATATTCCAGATACTCTAATTCCCAGTCTGCACTTTGTTGTGAATGCACAGGCATTCAGATGAATAACACATCGTCTGTTGTTAACAAGATATTGTTGCGTTACCTTGGTGAACTCTGAGTTCTGTAAGTTGGCCTCAGGACACCAGCGCCCTCCCAACGCAGTCAGCATAGCGCAGTCTTCTTCTTCTTTGGTGCACGGCAGCGTTGGAACATAAACTGCTGCAGTGGGGAGGTCTTCCATGTCTGCACCGCTGCAGCTGGGAGTCCGCAACTGGAGGCCCCGCAAGAACAGGTGACACGCTTCCAGGTCGGCTTCCCAGATACGCTCCAGGCCTGGACAGCCACAGCTAAAGACAGAAACAGACCAGTGTGTCATATCATACCCAACCATACTAAATCATACCATGCAATACAAGGTTCACTTGGGGACTGGGGTTTCAGAATTATATAAATGGACGGTTATCACACCATGTACATGTACTTAAAAGTACAGTACGGTTCTGAACTCTACTGTAGTAGTGCTTTTTGAACAACATATATGTATTTATATCGTCACATTTTGTTACTGAAATATCTTCCACTATAAAACATTTGTACACAAGGTAATACAAATCACCATATATTAAAGTACATAAAGTACAGTAGGAATAGTTCAACATTTTGGAAAAACCCTTTTATTCGCTTTCTTGCAGAGCGTTAGATGAGGTTGTAATCAATCCAACGGCTGTTAACTTTTGACCTTAAGCCAGGAAACAGTTAGCTTAGCTTAGCATACAGACTTGGAAGACTTTAAAGAGAAGAAGGCAGCTGTTTGCCTGCTTCCAACTTTTGCTAAGCTAGGCTAATGATCTGAATGTAGCTCGACACTAGATGGACTGACGTTATGGTACTGACCTTTTCATCTAACGCTCAACAAGAAATTGATGCAGTGTACTTCCCAAAAGTACAACTCTGATTCCAAAAGTTAGGTAAATAAAACAGAATGTGATCATTTGCTCATCCTTTTTGACATATATTCAATTGAATTATTCTGAATTTGATGCCAGCAACATGTTTCACACAGGTCGGGGCAGGAGCAACAAAAGACTGGGAGAGTTGTGGAATGCTCCAAAAACATCTGTTTGAAACATTTTACAGGTGAACAGGTTGACTGGTAACAGCTGATAGTATCATTAGTAGGTATGACAGGGCTGTATCTGTAAACACCGTAATATTTATCAGTATCAGTGCTAAAGTATGCTTAAGCCTGTTTTGCAAATGTATATAGAATGCACATTTATAAGGCTATAAGATGCAAAGCATATGGTGTGTTGTGAAAGGAATATAGACATCACGAGCACACTAATATCAGTACAGAAGCTCATACGATATCATATAAAAAGTTAAAAAGGTACAGCGTGCACGTCAGGACTGTGAATTGCTGCATGACAGCTGAAGCTGCACAGGCACATCTCCATAACAAAGCACTGACAAAAGAGTGACAGTGAGGAAATGAATCATTCAAAGATTGTAATTCCATTGACAAAATGTAATGAGAGTGAACGTCCTGGTCGGCTGCCCTTCTCCTCAAAGAGCTGCAGCAGAGAGCGAACGAGAGGCCTGGATGTGTTCATCTCTGCCGGGGTCACTGAGCACGAGTTCAGGGGGAGGACAAGAAGATTGCTTTTTGTTTATCTACTCATTGGGTTACAATCAGTCATCCTTCACTCTCCCTCGACCTGACCTTCTCGACATCAGGCGTAAAAACAGAAGAGAGCAATTAAAGCAGCTACATCTGATTGAATATATTGTTCAGAAAATGAGCAGTGCGGTCACTGACCTGTGGAGCTCTATGTTAATTGAGCTATTATTTAGGTTAGGCTGGTGGCTTGTGAAAGTAAACATTTTTTGCTTCACAGCAACACCTGGCACCAGGTCTTTTGGGCTTTCTGAAAAAGGTTTTCCATTTCCTTTAAATGAAATACTCCTCCGCTGACTCACATTTGAGACCTCTGACCTTTAAAATATTCATATTTATTCCTCTTCTTCTTTCACTGACCTTTAGATAACAAGTCACTCCCAAATAATTGTGGTCCCGAGTGACATTTTAGGAACCAAATCCATTGATCTTGTTAGAAATTCTGCCTTTAATCTGCTTTAAGAGACACACAAAAATGCGAAACCTTCACTTAAGCGCATAAATACTTCAAAGTAAAAAACAGAATCTGCCTCTTCTTTCCTTCTCAATATTAACCTTGTTTCCAGGAATCAATCATGTGTAGAAAACAAACCAAATCTGACAGGATGTGGGGACAAAGACGTGGGTTTTATACCTACAGTACGAGACGGATCAAACATCTTAAAGGAATAAATGTCCTCGATCTCTCTGTGCGTGCCAATTTTCAATCCAGGAGGAGATTCTCTGTCACAAACACTAATTCTCAGATTGACTGGCTCGGGATGATGAAAACAAACAATTTCACACTCTAAGCACAAATAAACTTACGTATAAGCCTCTATAATGTGTTCAGTATTTTCCCGTATAAAGCGCCTCCCTGCTGACTTTAAATTGCTCATTCCCCATCATACGTAAACAAACTCAAAGGCAGAATGCACCCAGACAACATTGTTAAATCTCTCCCTCTGTTCCTTCCCCTCTCTCTCAGTGATGAGACCCCCTAAAAATTGAATGCCACTTGTTTTCCAGCCCATCTCCTGCCTGAAAAGGCTGCCAACCTCTGTACCCTGCCAGCGCACGCCTCTCAGCCGTTCTCTAACCTTCGTTTGGCACACAGACAATAGAAAAATTGCTCGGCCCAGCCCCCCCCTGCCCTCGCCAATTCACTGCTCGACGCCTCTGAATTCTGCTATGGTCGGGACGCACCCAGTGAGCCATGCCGTTGTTATTTTTCTCTTCTGAAGTGGAGAGGCACACACTCACACAAACGCACACACAGATATGGGTGGGCACACATGTGTTGACTTACACACATACCCATAAATCATCCTCTGTGGGGATTCAGTGCGTACAATTATAAATTCCTCGAAAAATGTCAAAGCTGGCCTCATCTATCACAAAAGCTTCAATGACGACCACAATTCATTACAAACAACTGGCACCAGCATGAGGGCTCTGTGTAGTGAGAATCCAGACAACATGTCAGCCCCTAAACATCCCTGTGATGGTGCCCGTCGGTATGAACTCCTCGACCGGGGGGTTAATTGGTGGCAGCCGCTCGGCCTGCCATCTGACAGTGGCAGGGTGTGGGAGTGCTGCTCCGCTGATGGCCCAGTAATAAGACGGAGAGACAGACAAGCACACTCCTTCTACAGTCTCGCAGCCCCCCTGTGGGACCGCTGACTGACAGGACTGCTCTTTCTCCTCAAGGCATTATGTAGGCACACAGACAGCGACGGAGGGAGGATTATAAATATAACTGTTGAGCGAAGGAACAGCGGCCCGGTCCTGCTGGTACCAGTAGGCTCCGTTAGACCTCTCGGGGGTTCACGCACTGTCTGGCCAATATTCTGAACTCCACCCAGCATCAGGCCATATGCTCAGCCAAGAACAGACAGAGTGTGAAAAACAGCCCCTATCTCCAGTCACAGCTGGGGTTTTTGGCGATCTACAGATCAGGATATGAGTGTATTTTTTTTTGGGTAGAGTGAGCACCGACTCTCAGAGACATGACTACCGAATAGAATAAAATAAAATAAACGCAACTCTCACCTACATACTCTCATGTCAGCATCTGTGATGTTTAGGATCATGAGTGAGAATTCACACTTTAGAGAGGGAAAAGGGAGCTGGTAATGTTTCCCCTTAATCATGCAGAAGCATCTCAAGTAACACCAGCAGAAGAGAAGTGCTAATAATATGGTGAAATACAAGGTGGTGTCTGTTGGATGAGGTGTGATGGATGGTTTGCAAGGTGGGTGGCTCGATGGCTGGGGAGGGTTTTCACAGCAGACAGCTGAGCAGCCGAGGTCCCTTTGTCTCAAACACTTTACACTGTACAGTCAAGATTTTGTACATTTAAAGTGATAATAGAGTCTTTATTTTCACTCCCTGCTCAGACGCCCTGAGCATGTCCTCGATTTTAACTAAGAGAACACGTCTCGTCCGAGTATTTTAATGATTTCTGCACCAGTTGCATTGCATCCATTAAATATGATAAACGACATTCAAATCTAAATAGAAGAGCGCCTAAATGTAGGAAAAACACGAGAGGAATTTCCTAATGAAACATCTACATAATGTATTAAACAACTGTGCGGTGCTGCTAATCTGAATAAAATGTTTTTTGTTCTGGTGACACACTTACAGCATCTGCGCTGCTCCAACATCCTGTTTTAGTCTTTAGCAAGGAAGAGATAATTGGTTTTTTCAACACCATCCGTCTCCACGGAGACCAGACATCTCACCAGTACTAATCTGCCTCTCTCCTCCCCTCCCCCCGCCTCCTCCCCCTCTCCTCACCTCCCATCACCAACCGCACTCCATCAACAGTAATGTACATTAGAGCTGACTGATAAAATTTACAGTTGATGATGGGTGAGCGTGTCTATCTGTGTGTGTGTGTGTGTGTGTGTGTGTGTGTGTGTGTGTGTGTGTGTGTGTGTGTGTGTGTGTGTGTGTTTGTGCTCATATGGGGACAACTGCCCATTCAATCAAGCCCAATATGTGTCACTGTGCCAAACTGGAGCTGATGGGAGCTACTGGTCCTCGCCTGGAGCCAAAGCTGTGTCTGTGATTTGATCCGGACCGCCTCTGGTTATGGAAGCAGATCCAAGGCTGGAGAGACAATCAATTAATACAGACTGTGATGAGCAGGACAATTAGTTTACTGCACCCAGGACCAAGGAAGGTGTCCTTTAATGTGATTTCTCTTTCAATGGTGATGAGGTTAGACACATGTAATCTATATAATCAGCTATCCATGCAATAAAGCATCCACTGCTGAGACTAAAAGATAGGATCAGCGAACATAAGAGCTCAATTAAAAGGGGAGATATAAAGCAGACCTTGTCCTTTGTTGGAGGACAACCATTCATTTATACAGTTATTATTACTGTTATTTAATGGGGCACTTTAAACATGAAGTACAGTTTACTCGTCACAAGGAGTACTCCTCAGAATGTGAAAACAGGAGCTTTACAAAATGTGAAAAAAAACAAAAACTGATGTCATTGGGTTTATCTCAGCTTGGAAAGAAGTGGAGTTTAATGTGGGCTTTATGTGCATTGAAGGATTGAGCATTTCAAGATCTTTTATTATTCTATTTTTTTTAATTTGATTTAATTTATCCTAGATTTAGCCAGAAAGGTCGAACAGAGCATATTATTATCATGGCAGCCATTTTCATCTTTAGTCACACTCAGCGTGGGAAGCTCAAATGTCGTACTGCTGTGTTCCAGGTTGCAAGTCCTATAAACACTGAGAATCTGACAAATAATTATCATTTCACTGCTTTCTGAAACTGAAAACATGAGGGACAGTGAAAAACCAGAAGGACATCGGGCCATATTTTAAGGTAAAACAACAAAATTGGTCACTCATTAGCTCATGTTAGCATTCTACACTCTTTACATTGGCTTCCTGTTAATTTCAGGATTCATTTCGAAGTTCTTGTCTTCACATACAGAGCCATATACAGTCAAGCACCTGCCTATATTTCTGAGCTGCTCCATCCCTACCTTCACTATTAGGTCCTCTGACCACAGCTTACTGGTTGTACCCCATTCTCATCTGAAAACAAGAGGTGACCATGCAACTGAAGACTTATTTATTCAAATTGACTTTTCTCTCACCTGCTGCTATCTAGAGTTGTAATCTGTATGCTTTTATTTATTTATTTTTTCCTCCCTTTTTGCTGTTTTTTTAGGGTTTTGTTGTTTTCTTACACATGAAGCACTTTGTGACCGGTTCTATGAAAGGTGCTATATTAAATAAACTTTACTTACTTACGTACATTCAACCACTTCCTAGCTTCAATGTGATTGCATCCAGTGCCTTTTGTTTTCAGGCTTAAATAAATGTGTCCAGGATGTATGTTAGAGTTAATTTACGCCTTTCTTTTCTATCCTATCGTGTAACGCTATCACACGGTGATGTTAGCTGGGAGGTGGTTGAATGCTAACGTTAGCTGTTGTCTAATGAAAGCTAATGGGTTATCAAATATGTTATTCTACCTTGAAATGTGGCCTAATGTCCCACTAGATTTTCCCTGTCGACTGTCTTCTCATTTGCTGATCAATCAGGAAGCAGTGAAATGAGACCAATTTGTCAGATTCCCGACATTGAAACTTGGAACACAGCAGCTCATTTAAGTTTCCAAGCCTCAGTGTGACATCAGAGGAAAATGGCCGATGTGCGAAGATGGTCTGTTGAGATAAAAGAGCTCATCCTTCAGGCAGTCCTTGTGACCAGCATCTTGGCCCATAGTACAAAGTCTTGATCAGTCAGTACAGCTTTATTTAATTTTCTTGTTTTGGGGTTGGTAATAATTTGTGACTGGGAAGATTTCTGCTGTATTTAACCTCGTGTTGTGCACATTCATTTGGAAAATTCTGTGTTGGAGGTGCAGCACCCTTCAGAGGCTTGCCATCTACGCACAATTTTCCACATTAGATTCATGACGCAGACAGGTACTCTCTCTCTCTCTCTCACTCTCTCTCACTCTCTGTGAAAAATCAAACAAACAAAACACAAAGCGCCATCTGCCCTATTGACAGAGAAGGTCCAGACGCATGCTTCCCTGCTGGGTGCTGAGATCTCAGCCATGTTGCTCCTTGACCACGCAGAGCCCCGGCCCGTGCATCCTTCAACAACAAACAGCCCTGCAGTGTGTGACTGACTCCTGGCTCCCATCCAAAAAGGTGACCCTGCCTCTCCAAGGATGCAACACACACAGCTACCCCCTCTCACACACAACACACAGGGACACGGGTCAGGCAGGCAGTGTCTCTGACAACATAGGCTTTTCCTGGCTCAAAGAAAGCCCGGGCGGCTTAACCTTCCTCCCTAACACTTGGTGGTGTACACAAAAACATAACCAGCTCTGTCCGTCCATCTATGAAACAAAATGGTTCCAAAATGCCGCAGAATAAGAGCCGATCACGTCACAGCTGTCTTGGTGCACTGAGGAGGCAAGCTCTCCTCTCCATAAGGAAGCATAAACAGGCGTACGGTGTTGACACTTGACTGGGTTCCACACCCTCTGCTCGAAAAAGTCAGCCACTCAGCACATCACAATCCTGTTGTGTAACCATCGGTCGGCGAGGCGACCACCCACAACACAACAGACACGTTCTCTGTGATTTAGGAGCTCCGGGACGCAGATAGAAAGAGTGAAACAGACAGAAAGAGATATTGTTTTGTCTAAAATGGTTTGCACAGAGGAGGGAGAAGGCGAAAACAGAGCTGATGTAAACGTATAGAAAATATGTGCGAAGGTGAGAAGATGAAGACAAATTGCGCAGGTGAGAGACGGAGAGAAATGTGAGAAAGGGGCTCTGGGAGACAAAAGGTGTGAGTGCAGGTGATGTATTGGGGAGACGGCGCTCTGGTTAGAGGACGACAGAGGTGAGAGGAAACTCCTTGGAGGCGGTTGCTCTGTTTATGTCTCCTTGTTTTGTTTTACACCTGTGGAATATTGAGTCTTGGTGTCAGCTTTAAAGAGAGAGAGAGACAGCAGCAAACACTCTTACCTGTGCAATCTGTCCTCCAACAGCTTGATATACTTGGTAGTGTTCTCCTTCAGACGGCTTTCTGTAGCAAAGAGAGGAGAGAACAACAGCAGCTGTCACTCCATTCACTACTTTTATTAGCCATGATGGGGTATCCAAGCAACAAATCACAGCTCTAATACAGTTAAACTGACTTGTCATTAGCTATATAGTACATGAGCTCTGAAAGGTAAGTAGTCTTCACAGTTGGCGATGGCATTGTGCTGTGAAACTGCAACAGTACAGTTCAGTAAAAAAGCCCAGCTGGCTCTTTATTAAGACAAACACACAATTGAGGAAAGATGATTCTCATTGCTCTAAGAAGGGATCAAATTGGAGACGTCCTGAGGATAAAAAGGGATTTTATCATGGCATAGGTCCTTATATCATGCCAGATTTTCTGTGAGGCATGAAGTTGGATGGATAGCTTATGTTGCTTCCTGCGCCCTTCTGCCAGCAGTGAGCTGCGCCTGAGGAGGCAGACGCAGGCTGGCTGAGCGTTAGTCGGGATGGAGAGGAGGGCAATCTGAGCACCGTTAATGAGCTCATGTATGAAACATGAGAATATGCCCCCTGCAGCAGCAGATCTTTGAACACAATAGGATGCACTTATATCAAATTGCGCTGCGAATATATGTGCACACCAGCCATAACGTTTAATAAAATTCTCCTATAACCCTCCCCTACTGAAACACACACACACAAAGCTGGCCGAACAAATCTGCCCATCCCAACATCTGTACGACTCAAAAAACAGTCAGAATCAGTGGTTTCCCACATGGTGGGGCAGGGGTTCTCAGCTTGGGACCAGAGAGGCCATTAAATGATGTACAATGTAGGAAAGAATAAAAAAACACACTGTAATGTACTCAGCTACACATAATTGAGTATATTTTTTCAGACTTT
Organism: Pagrus major; assembly: GCF_040436345.1. Classification (NCBI taxonomy): domain Eukaryota; kingdom Metazoa; phylum Chordata; class Actinopteri; order Spariformes; family Sparidae; genus Pagrus; species Pagrus major. The sequence goes on along the minus strand of NC_133229.1, from coordinate 13,232,559 downwards.
TCTACAGTCATTGCTGTTCTCTTGCAAAATACCAGATGCTTATACTTTTTCAGACCTGTAAAAATATTAAAGGTGCAATATGTAAGAGGTGGCTACATGTCAAATTCATTAAACAAATACTACTACTGTAGATGCTGTTCGCTAGATAGCTCAGTTAGCCATGCAGCTAGTGGTCTGGACTGGGAGATATATTGATTTTTATACCACTGGCACAGGAGCTTTGGACCAGGACAGGCTGAGGCTAGCTGGTTAGCATGCTAATTTCACTAGATATCTCCGCAACACAATACATCGTTGTCATAATGGCATAACTGGGGGAACGGGGGGGGGAAAACAGCAAGCCTGGCTCTGCATGAACAAAATAAGCCCTCCAGCAGCTCTGGAGCTCATATCTTGCTAACGTAGGCTAATTTGTACAACAACACGCTGTGGTTTTATGGGGGGTTATGTGACTACTTCCTAACTGACAACAGTTACTTCCAACCAGTGTATACTTTAGGAGCTGACTGCGTCCAGCCAAGAAATAAACCTGCACACTACCGTGATACTTTTTTGTGTACACACTGAACAAACAAGTTAATTAGTGAGCTTTAGAGCTGGTGGCTAGCTAAGCCAGGCTAGCTGTGTCCCCAGTTTCGAGTCATTATGCTAAACTAAGCTAACCGGCTGCCTTTGGTAGCCTCATATTTATGGTACAGACATGAGTCTTATTAAAATCAAGCTTCTTTTGAATTCTCAGCGAGAGAGCAAACATATTTCCCAAAACTTCAAATAGAGAAAGCCATGTTAAAAATTTATAAAGAACGGGCTCAACTAGACATTGCTTCATTTTAAGGAAGCACAAGCCAAAAATAGCTGGAAACTACTCGTAAAGCCACTTAGCTCGCTCACTTTGACCAGAACTCACACAGAGAGGACGTCATTTAATTGGCTGTTCTGAATCACAGTGAAGTTTGAAATATAATTTGTATCATTGTCTTGATGGTGGTTATTAGACAGCATCAGCTCCAGGATGAGACAAGCTGGGGGCTGGCACAGTGGGGAGACAAGGAAAATGTCTGGGACTAAGTGGCTGTGACACACACATGCAGACACTCACACACACACACACACACACACACACACAATCCTGCCCATAGTTTGGGGAAGTAATGAGCGAGATAGTGAGGCTATTTATGGGGTTTGCATCGGCTTGTCACAAAAAGCGAAATCTTGCCTAAGAGTCGTTCTCATTCAAAGTGGCCAAATCTGCTCTATCAGAGGGAAGAGGGAGGCCGCTGGGGTAGCTAAGACATATCTGGCGAGCAGATCTGGTGTTCGTGGACCAGACAGCTCACTTACCACCCCTCTAATTGCTATGTGAGATCCTATCCTACCTGACAGAGTTTCCCTTGTCAACTTCCATTCATGCCGGCTCTGTTAGGCAGCGTGCAAGGAGATAGCCACTGAATAATACATTGGGGGCATTAAGCCTGACTTCAGATGGCACAGAGCATGTTCAGATGCAAGATGACAAAGTAGGCTGCCGCTCGAACAAGAGTGAGATCCATATTTAGAATTAATATACAGTGAGCAATGGAAACAGTCGATGCAGAGGCAGATGAAGATGGGCGACAGACATGAGTCCTAACTTAATATTTCCTTTCTCTGCTGATACTCTCATCAGCGGAGGAGAATCAGTGTGCCATCCTGTCGCCATGCCAACCGGTGGCAAAACTAGTGAGGCTTCTCGGGTGTGACCGATGAAAATAATCTTCTCTTTATAGAATGGGACAAGACATCAAGCGGCAGAGCCTCCTCCTGCGCTGAGTGGAACTAGAGCACTGGGTGATATTACCACTTCCTGTAAGTCGGCGGGAGGCTGCTGTCATTGGCAGGCCATGCGAATAAAATCGGCACTAAAAAAGCCCATAAAAGAAGAGAGCCACTCTGTTAGTCCCTGATACATGCGGCAGTGAATTCGGTGTTGAAGGAACCTCACAAAGGCGTTCACAGAGCGAGCATTGGAAAATTCATGAGCTCAGCCTCCCGTCACACCAGTGATCTCAGCAGGCGCTAAACATCACTGATTGCTGCCAAGGACCCCGGCCAAAATCGAACAGGCCATTCATTCATAATACAAACAGAACCGAGACACTCTTGAAAGAGGATGAGAGTGTGTTACAAAGAGGCCATTTCCTTCATATAGATCAAAATACTCATCCATTAAGTAATTACATTAGCTAAATAGATGAAAATTTGATAAAAATGAAGAATCTAATGATTATGATCAGTAAACAAAGCAAACAGAGCAGACGTATCGCACAGTGATGCACAGTTCCCGTTGATGAAGTTATGGGCTTTAATGAGCCGGCAGAAGTTAACGATGGCAAGGTGTTTGGATTTGCTGCTGCATTATGAGCTTTTGAGCAGCTCTCTAATTGAAAGTGAATAATGCAGTAATTTCTTCATTGCCTTGTAACAATAAAAGCGCCCAACATCTGCAAGGCCTTCGTGTTGTCAAACAAATTAGAGGCGGCTCCGTGCTAACGCAGCACCGCCGATATGCGTGTTCTAAAAGCCCGAGCATAATAAGGCAGAAGAGAAATTGTGTGTCTTTGTAATTGAGTTGAAGCCACCGACTGTGATTAATGTGTTTAAGCTCGGCTCGGGCTGTTTGAGCGCAACAGCACTGCAGGTAACGCAAACACACAGTCAGCATATGCAGACAGTCACATCCTATGACTGTTTGTGAACTTAACAGCAGCCCAGCAGCATGGCTAATGAAGGAAGAGGGGCAGGCTGGTATCTCAGACAGACACTCAATAACCCATGATGCTTTAAGACTGCGGGATCACAAAGCATAGCAGTACACAGATTGCAGCTGGCACGGCGGAACACATTGTGGGTCTGTGCACGGATACACAACAAAGGGAATCATTTGACAAAAAACTGGCTGTGTGTACAAAATCTGCGCTTGAGTGGAGATATATATTTCAGTTCTGGGTGCTGAATCACTCTGACTGAAATGTTAGACATGCTCACATTTTAACTCAAGTCAGACTCAGTAAACAGTGTGGGTTTTTTCAGAGGACTCTCAACTGACTTTGCTGCCGGGTGCAAAATATTTGTTTTTCTGATGACTGAATCCGGGAAGCACTAAGAAGTACGTGAACTCATCTGAATGTGCACTCGTTAAAACTCTACAACTCTCCACAGCTTACCTGCTCACATTCCTGCTCCATTAAGCTGGTATCTTATTATTTCCTCTGGATCCGTTGGGAAACTCATTAGCAGCACGCTAATACATTATCCAAGGAAAAAGCTTTTCTGAATTTGTCACCTCCCCCCAGAGAAGAGTTTGGTCTAAACAAGACTAAGAGTCTCCAGCAGCCAGCATGGCTCGAGACACGCACCTAGATTGCACTTAGTCACAGTGGCAATTTAAAGGACCAGTGTGAAGGATTTAGTGGCATCTAGCAGTGAGGTTGCAGATTGTAACCAACTGAACACCCCTCATCTAACCCTCCCCTATGGTGGCTCATTCTATGGTAACGAAAACAAAACCATTCTTAGTTTCAGGTGATTGTACGCTAATGAAAACGTAATTATGAATATTTTATTCTATTAATGTCTCCCATGTTTACCATTTTAGTTTATTGTGTTAGTATGCTAAGGTCTGCTAATCAGCATTAAACAGATGAAGGTCATTAGCTCAACCCAGAACTGCTCTACCAGGTGATGGCACGAGACGGAAAGTCAATGGGTAATCCACCCAGTAGCTGTTTAGCTTGTTCATTCTGGACCAAGGTAGAAGTTAACATTGCCGTCTCTAGAGCAATACTGCTAGAATTGCTAAAAACAAACAGCTGTGAACAACATTTTTGAGCTTTACTTTGTGCCTACAACGTAATAAAACCAACAAGACGACACTCAAACTCCTTTTGAGTACAGTAGTATTTATTCAAAGAACAGAAATTGATTGATGCGCTGGTGTGAGTTGACGTAGTGGTAGCTCAATCAACGTCCCTTTGTTTTTGCAATAATTCTTAGGGGTATGGACGTCGTAATACAATGAAACCACTTCCTCCACTGAATCACAGGAAAAATGAATACTGCCAAAACTTCAGAGACAAAAACCAGGAAACATTCTCCGGGGCCCACTTAACCACTACACCGCTCTCAATCATTCAGACACTCTTTAGGAGAAGAGCTGTCATACGTTCCATCATGTTCTCAACAGAAGCACCCTGAAAGAGGCAGAGTCATGAATAAATCATATATGTCCTGGCCTTTACTATTGGCACTCCATTAAGAGGAAATCGCAATTGTTTAATAACACAGAGTGACAGTAGTTTGATGTACACTTCGGCTGCTGGACGAGTTCGACCTGGACGAGCTCCCAAATCCTGCCGAGGAAAAGGTGACACTGGAGTGCAGGAAGGGAGAATAGATGGTGGAGAGCCAGGCAAGGACAAAAAAAGACACTAATTAAATGTATTCCAGTGAAGCCATGTGGAGAGGACAACCTACTGTCTTTATCACAAATAGCCAAATTAGCTGACTACTCCAGAATATACTGCCTGCATGCTAACAATAGCATTAAATAAGCATTACGAGAATACTTGAATGAATCAAGGGGAACACACGCTGACACACTGCCTCCACATTTGAATGTCCTCACTCCTGGGGGTCATTTGCTCGTGTTATTCAGCTCTTCAATTATTTATTTGTAAATTTAGTATCACTCCAGATCTCTCTTGGGGACAAAATTATACTCTCAGCGGGGATTCAAACCTCCAGCCATAATGGGTTTGGTATTCATCAGCACTCGTGCCAATAGCAATTAGGGACGTAATGGCTCCCAGGCCAAAAACCCCCCACACCACAATGTACGCTGGGCGGAGATGCTCAACAAGCTGAGGCTGTGTGGTTGAAGTGAACGTATGTGTATAGATTTTTGTCAAGGTGTCAGCTGAACTGTGCCAAGACAATAGGCCTTTTCACGAGCGGGCGTGTGGTTTTCATGTTCAAAGATGACACTGGTGTCATTAGCATGAGCTAGAAATGCCTCAGAAACTCAACGGATGGCCATCTTGACTTTGAAGTACACTGTAATTTCTAATCCCCTCCAGCTAAAGAAATGCTAATGTGCTGTTTGTGGGCTATCAGTTTCCAGCTAGCGTGTGCCAGCCCCTTATTACCAAATAGGATGACAGTTTAATGAGCCCCTTGCTTGGTGTCAGCAACACATTGTGAAATTGCGCCTGCTGCCATATTGTGTGCGCCCACTTGAGCATTTGAGCATGCCGCACAACCAATCATTAACTCGGCGTCTCTTCCCACATTTTGTGACGTGTCACACACCTGATTCCCGTTCCTTTGTTTAGCATGTCGCTGGTTTCTCAGCCCGTGTCCCTGAGAGCTCTATTATTCCGTGTATTTAGGATACGGAGGTGAACTTGAACGTGTCTTTGGTGGTTGTCAGGGGAGAGATTAATGCTGTCCCTGGCTGTTTAGCAAGTCAAGGTGTTCAGGCAGGCAGGTGACTGAGATTCATGCTCATAGGTGAAAGGAAAAGAAACATAATCGCTTTTTCCAGTAAAAGGAATTCTGCTATAATAATATAAAATCATGGACCTTACATGAACAAAAAATCAAGTCCATGCATTACCATATTCCCAATGAAAAACCCAATGCATCTCAGCCTGACTGCAACAATGAAAGGGTGCCCCCTAGTGACAGCAGAGGGTGCATTCTCGACAAGACAACAGGTCGACACTGATGACGCTGCAGCCACGGTCCTTAATGATCCACGTAACAGTGCATGTTAGACGGCTGATTGCACGCCTTGGGGTTGCAGCAGGAGCCCGATCCAGAGCTCCAGTCTCTGGTCTTTCACCGCTCCCTTTCTCTCTCTGCACTCAAGTCTCATTGCCTCAGAGAGTGAAATGACCTTTTTTTAGAAATCTCACAGTGACTGATGGACTAGAGAGAGTAGCACTGCAGGTAGAGCCGTCAAAATCCATTTATCTCTCTGCCAGTGCCAGGAGGCCAATCCAATCTGACTTCCCCCCCCCCCAAAAAAAGCAAGCCCCCTTCTCTAAGCAGCATTCAGATCTCCTCTAGTTGGAGAGTGTGCGAGTGCTGATACACCATGTCTGCACAGAGTGGCTCGGAGGTAATTGGCTACTTCACACAATCTAAAGCTCATTTCCCCCTGCACTACCCCCCATCGCTCCTCTCACCCTCCTCTTAACAACTGCCAATCCTGCTGGTAACTCATTTGATGCCAAGTCCCCACTGACAGCAGATCACTTCTCCTTCATTTGGGAGAAAAGTCATCGTCCATTGATGTCCTCCCAGCATGGAGCGACATCAAGAGAGGACTTCTCTTTCAAAGAGCTCTCGTGTTTCACATTTGAATTGATATTTTAAAAGGTGTATTCAAAGAGTGGGAGAGAGGTAGCTTTCAAGAATACAACAAACGCTTTCTTGTCTCAGTGGGCAGGTGAGTGCTCTTTCAGATAATGGTGCATTTATCTCGTTTAATATTTTTATATAGCTATTTAAAGCTGCTATAGCCAGTATTTTTTATAATTGTGATGGTACAAATTACCATGTCTGATGCAAAAGGGGTTGATTGTAGTGATAAACCCACAGACACTTATTAAACAAGCTCTACAGAGCATTTCAGCATCTTATTGTTTTGTTTTTTATGGCTCAATACAATTTTGCTCTCATCTCTTCCATCAGCATTGTTTCCAGAGGATAATTGTCATAGGCAAGCTTTGATAAACCCACTGCACACAACTACAGCTTAAGAACCAGATGACCGAAAGTTAAATAAAGTTATGAAGAGTGCAAAATGGAGTGAATTTCGGATGTGCATTCACCAAGTGGCCAGAAACATGACTTCAAACGAATGATAACATTACTTTCTAGGTGCTGGATGTGTAAACCGAAAACTGTTTGTTAATACCGCCATCGCCATATTTGTGAGTATTTTGTCTGCAGCTTGTTTCCACTGCCCCCAAGTGGCCAAAAAGTTAATGTAGTTAATGCAGATTTGGAGGGGCAAAGATCAATTACTGATTGCTCTATAAATTACTAGAAAATTAAGTTGTGTCTGCGGTTTTAGCACAGGTTTAATTTCTGTCTACATGACTATTGTGTTGCCCTGGTAAGCAAAATAGAAAAAATACAGTCATAAATGTTTATGTTTTTACAAATGCGATTGAGATTTAGGTCTAGAAAGAGGATAAACTATAGACCATCATCACACGGCAGCCAATTTCCTCTGACATCACTCTCAGGGTGGGAAGCTTGAATGCTGGGATAACACCATACTGCTGTGTTCCAGGTCATATAAATGTAGGAAATCTGACAAATTGCTATCATTGATCAGCAACCAGAAAGATGATGGATAGTGAAAATCTGGAGGGACATCGGGGACATTTTTCAAAGTAAAACAACATATTTGATAACCCATTAGCTAACGTTAGCATTCAGCCACTGATTACATTCAGTGTGTTTCACTTCCAGGCTTAAATAAATGTGTGTTGACATTTTAGATTTAATTGACGGCTTCCCTGTCGTATTGTGTAACACTATCAAACAGTAGGCTAATGTTAGCTAGGAAGTGGTTGAGTGCTCACGTTAGCTATTGTGTAATGGAAGCTAATGGGTTAGCAAATATGATGTTTTACCTTGAAATACGGCCCAGTGTCCATTAGTGAGAAGGATCTGTTGCCTTTAGAAAGTCTTTATCACATTAATGAAGATGATTTGTTGCTATTAGTTCTAGTATCGCCCACAGCAGCCCAGTTGGATATAACATATCTCCTTTGGGATAACAACAGTTCACATTATCTCGATGTCGACTGGCCTCAGCGACTCACCGTGCTGGGCCTCCTTCTGCTCCAGCTCCTGCCTGAGCTGCTGCCGCTGCTCCTTCATCCTGGCCAGCTCCTGGCTGCTCCCCGAGCTGAGGCTGTGCAGCCTCTTGGCCAGAGCCTCCAGCCGGTCCCGCTCCAGGTACACCGCCTTCATCTCAGCCTTCAGCTCCTTGGCACTGCTGAAGTCATTACCTGCACCGGTGCGCCACAGGAGGACATTAAGCTTACACTGCCCATTAATGAGCACCTCGATCATTAATAGCGTAATTACGTGTGGCTAATGGTGGGTGATTTGGTTAAATGAGGTAAATAAGAGATGTGAAATGTAGGAAGGGTTGCATTGGGGCGTGGTTACCTGAGATGGCTGCCAGCTTGGCTTCATGCAGTGCCAAAAGCTGAGTTTCAGTCTCGCTGACTTTCCTCCTCAGGCTGCTGCCCAGCCTCTGACTCATGACCACCTGGGGAAAAGGAGAGAAAGGAGAGGCGGAGGAGAGAGAGGGGGGAGGGTGGTAACTAACAAAACCTTTGCAGACACATGGATCCCACAGGATGCATAGCTCATTTCCAATTCCGCTTTCATTTTCTTTTTGACACTCATTCTTACAGGACCTTACAGATTCATTTCCGTCCTTCTGTGTTCGCCCTGCTTTGAATACGCCGCAGAGCATCAACGCTGATGTGTTACCTTGTCTATAACCTTTAGAAAGAAAGAGAGTGCGTCTCCTTTCACGTGGACGGACAGGGAAATGTGAAATCTCCATAAAAGATGCCATTAGAATGTCAGAGAGGAAAAGAGGCCCTGAATGTCAGCGGCCTGATGGTGATGCAGCACCTCAGCTCTGCGGTGCTCACAGCAGAGCTGATGGCTTCAGATACAGCCTGTCTGGCCTCCATCTGCCCTCACCCTGCCCTTTAAACCTCTGGTCTTTCCAATGTTTTCACTTTGACATACAGCCAGATACAATCCCCATGATGCGCTTCCATCTTTTGAGGAAGTATTTTCACCACTCAAAGGGATGTGCAGCCGGATTTTCTGACGCATTTTCTTCTTGAATCTGACACAGTTTTGTGCAACACTTTGAAAGGGCTGTCAAATAGGTTGGTATTTCTGAAGCAGAACATCTCCAGGGAGTTTTTCTTCCAACAGAAATATAGAAAACTGTTTGGTTTTTTTTTCAAACAGGCTTGCATAATTTTATTTCACGCATTACATGAACTGGAAACGGCTCTGGAGCGCCTTTTAAACTGTAGAAATTCAGACACTGGTGATTTAATTTCAAACCATCAGGCTGTTTGCCAATTTTGAAAAGTCAATAGAGGAAGTGAAAGTTACTCTCATGCCAGTAATCATTTTGTCACAGCAGGCGTGCCATTTTCCACCTGGTGGAGATGTCACATGGGAATAAAACTTTTCATTTCACCTTAACAATGGACAATCTTGTGATTGTGCTTAAAGTGCCTCTCTGTGGAGAGTCTATACGTCCCTTTGAGGCTCGGCTCCAGAATCAACCAACCATTTGATGACGGGGTTCTAAAGGACACCGAAACACTAAAGTGGTCTTTTCCGATCCCTCCTCTCCCCTGCTGATTCTCTCTCTCCCTCTATCCACAAACCACCGCTTCTTACAGATTTCTGTTGCTCCTGGCTTTATCTCGCTGCACACATCCGTCTATCGAGATCAGTGGGAGGGAAAAAGCAAACCCCTGAGAAGCAAGGGGAAACTCCAGAGACACAGCACACACAAAGGGAAGCATGCAAAGCCTTTCACACACAGGAATACACCAGTGACACGACAAGAAAACCCACCAAAGCCATCGGTGCTCAACAGATATTTCACCTAGGACACAAACACCTGAATGTCACGGCCCACATCCTGTAAAATATCAACTCCTTCAAAGAAATCACTAACCAAAGTTAGTAAAAATCAGATGATTGTATTTTTCTTAAGTTTTGCATTTTTTTATGGAGGTCTTTCAGGGTGGATTTTTAAAAAATGTCATCTCTTACATGAATCAGCTTTGACTTTGGAGACCTTTGTCAAATAGAAATAAGCACATGGATACAGACAGTGACTTTTAGCATGTATATTTAACACGCAGGCGCTGCCTCACAGTACCTACTTTCTACTTTGACTCGCTACTCATCAGATCTTCGTGCACATTCAGTCACTGTTGGCATTCTGCAGGGAGGCTGAGCTGAAATGGACTAAATCAGGTCAGAGGAGCAGTGACTTACTTTAGCAGTAGCCTCCTTGATGGACAGGTTCAATGCCTGCTCCTGCTCCTGAAGTCTGCAGGAAGAAAAACAAATGTTACAGTGCAGAACAAAAAGTAATTTCTTCTTGAAGTGAAATCAATAGATAGGTCAATGAGAGCATGGGAGGAAGTCTGACTGTGCTCATATAGCTGCCGACCACCAGAGTGATGAATCAAATATCAAGAGAGTTACTGAATTTATTTATTTATAACTTTTATAAAGGGGAGTCTTCAAAGACTTGGCACTAATTATTCACTAATAAGTCGACATCTTTACATCCAGTTCAAGCAACTTCAAGCAAAGACTTCAAACGGACATCCACATCAGAAAGCTTACATACTTTCTAGTAGGATGTAAAAGTTGATTTATACTGATATTGTGTGAATACATGAGAGCATAGGGCCTGTATTTTTGAAGTACTGTGCTTCAAAATTCTCATTTGGAACCAAAACACTATGTGCTATTTGTGCTGTATTGATTAACAAAATGATTTCATCAAAAGTATCTGATGATCCACTAACTGAATGAAGGAAGAGTTTAATATTTGGGGAACACTCTCTCTTGCTGAGAGATGAAAAGGTCGATACCGCTCTCGTGACTGTCCGATTAACATGAAGCTCAACCCAGCAGCCAGTTAGCTTAGCTTAGCATAAAGAGTGAAAACAGCTAGCCTGACACTGTTCAAAGGTTACAGAATACGTCTACAAGCATCTCACTGATTAACATGTTACATCTCCTTCCTTTAATCCAGACAAAAACTGAAGTGTAAACATGACAGTTTGGGATTTAATGGGGGTTGTGTGCCTGACTGTTTCTTGGCTGGATGCAGTGACTTCCTACCTGCTGCTGACAGTGAACGAGCTCACTTCCCAACATGTTAAACTATTCCTCCCTGTAGAGCTATTTATCCATCTAGATTGTTTTGCTGTGAGTTGCCAAGTTTTGGAGATATCTGCCATAAAGATGTCTGATTTCTCTAGAACATAAAGGAACTAGATGACACTCTTGTACTTGTTGTACTCAAAGCGCCAAAAAATACATTTGAAAGCAATGTGAAACAGCAATGTGTCTTTCCAGAAATCATGACCTGGTTGCTCAAGATAATCCACACACTTCGTTGGGAGCAGTTTAATGTAGGAACTATTTCCTTTCCGTATCACTGCGCAGAGGGAAGCATGCATTTACCTTTAGACAAGAGGCTAGCTGACCACGCTAACTACAGTCGCTAACGTTACAGCTCAGCCAAGGAGGACGCCAGTCCTGTTTATGTACCGCGCTGTCACAAGCACGAGCCTCTCATTCATGAGTGGATGCCTCTGTGCAACAACAAGGTCTGTGAGGAGAAATATGTATTTTTGATTTGGGGGTGAATTGTCCCTTTAAGATAATAATCTTGCCTGTCACTTTTAATTTGTAAATGCAAACTCACACGATGAAATGAGATACAACTGTTCCCAAAAGCTCTTTCTTAAAATGACCAAGCTGTTGCTCACATCTTGAAATCAGGTGGATAAAAATGTGGGGAAAGCAGCTGAGCTCAAAGCTCGACTGAGAGATGATTTGTTTCTAAGTCACAGCTCAAATCTGCCATTTCAAACACGCAGTATTTGGATGGTTGGATTGTTTTATTGTTCTTACACTGATTGCATGAATAGATATTCAGATATCAAGGGTAAACATCAAATCAGTAATGTCATTAGTGTACATGTCTGAGAGCAGGACAGAGATATAAATCAATTAGCAGACGGAAAAAAGGAGCATACAATCCATTATCTACAGCACAGTCACCTTGAGATAGTCCTAAACGTCTCACATTACAAAAATCAGTCTGCCCTTTTCATGCTATTCAAGCTAATGCTCAGGATGAATCAGAGTTAAATGTTGTCTTTGAACATCAGTGTAACAGCATCCTTTTTCTTAGGGATGCAGCATCTCTGGACAGATTTCTTTAATCCAGTCGCCATCGAATTTGAGAAAAGAAATGTCCTGTGTTATTTGGAAAGGGAGCTGCAACACAATGACCCGGAGATGTGCGGCTGAATATCCAATCTGAGGTTGCAATTTCAATCAGTGGCAGGTATAAATGCGTTCCGGTCGGGGTGAGAATATGTCAGATATCAAATTACGGCGGTGACGGTGGGTCACGCCACCGAGGAGGCGATAAGTACAATTTACATGTCTTCTAACGAGTGGCAAGACAGAGAGGCTTTCCACAGGGCTCCCTCGTAAGCTATTAACTTCCGAGGATATGATGCAAAGTAATCATTTGCATCTGAGAAAAAAACCATTAAAATTCAAAGCAGGTTCAAGCAGGTGTGAGAGAAGAGGATTGAGGGCACAGGGGATGCGTGGAATAATGAAAAAGTAGCTGTGGCTGCTTGATAACTCCTCTCCGAACCTGGAAATAAATAAATCACTCCTCATAAAGTCTCGTGATTGCATTACATTCATTTGGCAGGTGCTTTTGTAGACTGTGGCTTTACAATAAGTGCTTCAACCTTCAGGCACGACAGCCAAATGCCATCAAAAACATCCAAAAGTGGGCGCAACCTCAGCTGCTTTTTGTATCCTTCAGTCAAACTCCTCTCTGCATTTAGCTGAGACTCAATTGGGTTGAAACACAGTGGTGTGTTTTTGACTCAGTTGTACTTTTTTGGTACGAGATGAGACGATCCAGCTGATTTCTTCCAAATGCCACTTTGTTTGTCAGAGGACGAATGAAAGTGGGAGGCAGAGAATAAGTGAAACAGAGGATCTGCACTGACACATCCACTTCCAAACGAGCTAATTTATTGATAAGAAAATACTTGACACGATGCAGGAAAAACATTCTAGCACTGATCACTGCTGTAGTGTCACCGCCACTCACGGCTCTCTAGCGGCCCCACCTGGCGGCTGACAGTACTGCAGGCACTGTGACAATGATCCACTGCATGGTATGGCTTCAGTTTTGTAAACCTATGCCAACCTCATTGTTTTATGTTGAATGAATGGACAAGACTACTCGTTTAGTAGTTTTGTCTATTGTTACTTGATTTTTTTCTGAAGTCTGATCTAAATTGTGTTCTCTCCTGTGTTTATGACTTGAGAAGTTGTGAAATTAGGTTTTGCATGTGTGAAAACACAGGAGAGAACTCAAGTTAGATCAGACTTAGAAAATGGATCAGCAGAAAGAAAAAAAAAAACCTCACTCGCCCCACGGGGCTTGCGTAAAAGATATACAAATGTTTTTATATTTTGGTTATATTATGGTAATATAAAAAGCTAATTGTTCTCTAATTTGTCTGTCTTTTATATGTAAAATCAGGTATTTAAAGTCCCCTGGAGTTCTGATGAAAGCTGCAACAGATGAGCTTCTTCCCAAAAAAAGGTGTTTCTCGACTTGCTGCATGGTACCTGTTTAATGAATGTGTGTCCTTTAGATTGCAATAAAATCTCCCTCTAAATTCAAGTTTAAGAACTGACGGCTGCTCTTGAATAGTTTGCGGTCAGAGGAGATGTTGGCAAATGTGGACATCATGACTGACGTGAAGGATGCAGTGAGAGAAAGAAAGCTAGTGTTGGTTTTTGGTCCTTCTTCTGTTGTCACTGTCTCAGCTTGTTGTTGTCGTTGATGATGTTTTACAACAACAACAATTTATAATCTGGAAACACCCCTGACCTAGACTGTTAGCATATGAGGTTTATTTTGTGTATCTCATATGAAACTTATTGTATAAAATGTTTAGCATCAACATCATGTCACTTCTGAGTAAAGGCGATGTATGTGACGGCTCAGTCAGCGAATTATTTTCAACGTTCAGGCTCAACCAATCAAAGTTTGACTCCAGAGAAGGATCATCATAAAAAAGTGCAAGATGCAAATGTTTAAAGTGTGAAAATGTTTCTTCACAGAACACTCCAAGGTGTCATTTTACATTTACATTTTGCACATTTTCTTAACTATGTTGGACTAGGTAGAGCAAAACAACATACACCTTCTGGAGAGCAGCAACATGTCCATCCATCTGCACCGAACGCTTGTGTTTTTTTTATCTGGATTTGACTCTCTTTATGCACTGATCACGTAAGGATGACAGCAGCACATTTCCCTAGTTTGAGTCCTATGCCAGGGAACAATAAAGCTGGCTAACTTATTACCTAAGCTTTTTTTCATGGAGCCTAATATTTGATTAATAATGAGATTACGTGACGCTGACCTGAGCGTGGAGGCTGGAGGAGAGACGGAGATCTGCCTGCGGTTCTCAGAGGTGACCAGGTCCTGCAGGGTTCTGCTCATGTCGCGGAGCTGGGCCACGGTGCAGCTCTTCAGCATGGAGCCCTCCAGCTCCTCGGCCTCCACCTGCTGCTCCTCCTGCTGGATCTGCTGCTCCAGACGCCGACTGCGGTCCTTCAGCTCCGTCAGCCTCTGCTGCAGCTCTGCTATCTCCTCCTGCACAAAGGTTTCATGGGGTTTTATTACTATTTACGTCCGTTACTTTTATTTTGCAGGTGTGACTCATCAATTGTAGTTTTGTTCTGTTCTCTTCGTATTTAACGTTGTTCTCAGACTGGTGAAATAGTGACACTTTATCCAAACAAGAACACAACTTCACTAATTCTGTAATTAACAATTGATTACTAATTAAGTATTAACAATGACCTATTTCAATATTAAGCCAAAGTAAATTAAATATTGACTTCAATTTTTTTTTAGAAATTTGATTTATTTTTTACATGTGGGGAGAGTAAATGATGAGTCGTACACACATCAGACAGGTCAGGGATGCACAAGTGACACACGGTGCCACAAATGACCTTAAAGACATAATGTGAGCCGAGTTTACCTCCACCAGCCGCTTCTCTTGGATCAGACGATCTCGTCGATGCAGTGGACCTTGCAGTGAGTCGCACCTCTCCGCTGCATCCGGCTCCACACCCTCCCTGACAACCAGTCACAAAACAGAAAACAAGCACCATCACTACGAAAGCACCGGCAGTTGCTTTTAACATTTTAAATCACGACTTCTTTCATTTCTCAGAACCACATTCTGGTGACCTTTTGGTTTCTGTCAGGGGCAGTTAAAGTGAGATGGTATGTGAAATACACTGTGTACTGAGACGCTAATCTTTGGTGGCATGTGTTTTTTGCTTTTTATCATTTTAAAAAAGTGGCACTCTGTGTGATGTATGTATGGAAAACAGACACATCGACACATTAGTGCATTAGCTTTATGACTCGTTTGTTCAGGATTCCCTCTGGAGAGAGAGAGGCCCCACCTGATTTCCTTCCTGTTATAAGAGCTATTTTTGACATCGCTCCCTAACCGCTCTGTCGAACAACATCATAATGGATGTTAGAGCAGGATCAAGATCACAGGACAAGGGCAGTAATGTTTCATATTAAGGTCATTGTAGTCTGCGTTAGTTAATAGGTGATAAGGCCCTTATAAGTCCTGAGCAGATGATATTAACAATATTTTTGCTTTAGTAAGACTGTCTAAGTGTTAATTATTGCATCATGAACACATTTATTGTTAGATTATAAGACATTCATGGAAAAGTTAACAGTTTACAGACTGCTGAAAAACATTAATAAAAGCCCTATGAGGCTCTTATAATTGTTTATAATAACATTGCAAATGCATTTATTTGGTATGGTAATGTTTCAGAGGAGTCTTAAAGGAAAAGTTCACCCCAAAATCAAAATTCAGTCAATATCTACTCACTCCCATGCCAGTGGAAAGTCGGGTGAAGTTTCATACCCCGCAAAACATTTCTGGAGCTTCACAGTCAAAAAGTGTTGCAGCATTCTCCTAAACGACTGAGGTAAACACACATCAATCGATTCTAAAAGACTTTATTTACACCCTTTTAAAAGCCAAACTCTCCGCTGTAGCTGCTGAGCTAAAGGCGTTGGCGTGCATCTTGTCTGAAGTGTGTGCACAAGCTCAGCTGCACATCGAGGGTGTGAATACTGTCTTTTCAAATCAGTCCTGGATCTTAAGGATTCTGAAGTGTTGGATTGTGCCAGACAAGCTGCATGGAGCCATTTTATGTTATTTTTGTTGTTGTTTTAAGTTTTCAAACAAGTCCCCATCTACGTCAGTTGTTTAGGAGGATGCCGCAACGCTGTTTTGCTGTGAAGCTCCAGAAATGTTTTGAGGACTACGAAACTTCACCCGACTTTCCATCAGTATGAGGGTGATTAGATAATGACTAAATATTTATTTTTGGGTCAACTTTTCCTTTAAGTTTCTTTAAGTGTCACACAATAATATTTAATAATTATAATTAATAATTAACACTTGCATATTGACATTATTATATGTTAATACGACTATGTATCTTCTTAAGGGCCTTATTTCATCTGAACTAACACTTGATAAAAGGATCTTGATATAAAGCGTTACTGACAAAGCTTACAAACTGAATTTCACCACATGCAGCTGTGAAAATGCTAATTTTAACCAGGAGCTGAACAACCTGTCGGCTTCAATACTGCAAACCCAGCAGGACTCTGCTGTTGCTAATCACCATGTAATAGTATCAGGTTGTGATTAAATTACAATATGTTGTTATTGAAACAGAAACTGGGAAAGAAGGAAGTGTTTTCTTGAATTCAACCACATTTATAAACATGTGATTCTTCTTACGTCAGTACGGAGAAACATTATACTTCAGTGTCAAATACCATAATGTTCATTTTGACTTTATCATCAATCTCGTAAAATAGCATGACAGTGTGTGTTGTGGTTATCATTGTGGCCCCGATGTGTGACTGACCTGCACTGGCCACAGTCTGCCCTCTGGAGGGCGCTGTGCACCACCTGTGTGAGCCGCTCGAGGAACAGAGACACGCTGGGCTGCCTGGAGGGTAAACCCAGCTTCAGAGCGCCTCGCTCTCTGCACAGCTCCTCCAGCTTTTTACCAAAACGCTCCGCTGAAACACACATACACACACACTGAATAACAAGCAGCAACATGTGATAAAAAAGTTCTGGGTTCAAGTCAGAAAGTCAGTGTAGAAGCTCTCCATGCAGGTAAAGCCGTGTTGTGACAAAAAGTACATTACTCTCAGGTCATGACGTCTGCAATATGAAGCCTACATTCACTGCACACACATCACTCCCTATTCAATTACCAAATTATCTAACTAGAAGCCACTTAAAAAGAGCACATTTCTGTCAACAGACTGAAAAATTCTCAGCTTCCTGTTTCCAAGAATTCCTGTCATTGAAATCTAAATAATCCTTCATTTCTCAACCATGTAAACACACATGAAGGTTTTCAAATCAACCCTCTCAGTTTGGTTCATGGTTAAGTTAAGTAACATCTAACCATCAATCTAATCAGCTGTCTAAGTTCTTGTTTACTGCATTTCGTGGAAAGTTGTCGTTAAGTTTTTCAGGAATCCTGCTGACAAACAAAAAACTCAAACAGAAGTCAACAGGGGTTGAAAAGAAAACCTGACGTACTGACCTAAATAATCACGGCACTTAAATAGATCAAGGTCTTCAGGACAGTGAGAGCAGATGTTGGTGATTATTTCTGTCACAAGGTCCATGAAATAGGTCAGGATACAGTCCTCTTTTGAAAATAAACTTTGCTCAGACGAGTTAGAAAAAGTATTCAGGTCAAACAGGGTCTTCCATGAATGCAGTTTTTATCTGGAGGCAGATTCAAAGTAAAGTCCAAATTAAATTTGTTAGGTTTAAGGACTTGCTGGTTGTCTCCGATGCAGTCTGCAAAATTAAAACATTAGAAGCCAAACGTGGATGACGAAACATGAATTAGCGTTTTCCCAAAGTCCCACGAGCCGGGAAAAGTGCGTCAAACTAATCCTGAAATCAAGAGAACAAGGATACCGTTTTTTATTTTTTTTACTAGTATTCCAATAACAAACACTATATTTATGAGCCACATTGTTAAATATAAAACTTTGCAATTTTCAGTAAAAGTCACTAAACTCTGCAGTGAGTTCAATGTGAAATGTGTGTCAGAGTCAGTAAACAACAAAGCATTTATTCAGCTCTAATGGAAGTGCGTCCTTCTGCCCTCACATTCTGTATCAGATATGTCAGCACGATCTACAACTAATTCAGTTAGCAAGAAATCTAATAAGACAACTGGGCAACTTTCCATATCTGACCACATCTTGAGTACGAACTGTAAATATCTGAACCCTGACTAAACATGTCAGTGAAACGTTTAACTGTCCTCCTTCCAATATACTACATAAAAACAATGTCCCTGAGGACAAAAATAATAAAACTTATTTAATCCAAAAAATTTGATTTGTAAACGATCACGTGTTAAATTCCTGGTTGGCTCTCTACAGTCCACCCACTACTGCAGTGTCCTGCCAACAGAAGCTGAAATGACCCAGTTATTATATCAACTTAAGTTCACCTGCGTCATAGTCGTCATCCAAAATGGCTTTCTGCTGGAGTCTCTGGAGCTTCAACATCATGGACTCGATCTGAGAGGGAGACACATTTGACAGAAGACAGAGCGGATTACCCAACAGTCCTGAGGCCAGTGCTCTTTAAATATGTGTGGGTGCAATGACCACAAAGTCAAAGTGACACCAGGTCAGCAGGTTGAGGACTGGCTGTGAAGTTAAAAACTCATCATCATCACTAAGTGTTCCTGTAACTTATCGGGGAAGACTAAATGTTTTGAAGGTTATTTTTCACTTTTTTATCGTCCTGCTTGGAAAACTATAATTACTTTGGTGGCCATTTCTCCGGTCTGTGCTTTTTCTTGTGAAAGTCTTAGTTTTCTCCCCTTCAAGCCTGTAAAATTCAAATTTAACAACCTGAGGTTAGAACTCACCCTTCGCTATGTTTTGACAGAGGCTTGTGAGGAAGGGAGCTGAATGTGATGTATAAAGTAGGCCTGTAGCGTAGAGCTGCAGATAGACAGCAGATAGAGCTACGTGTGTGTGAGGTTTGATGCTGACGCTTGGTCTTAAAGAAAGACATTTGAACAATTAGCTTTCTTTCTGCGAGGTAGATGAGAAGATCAATACTTCACGTCTGTGTGCTAAAGGTATACGAAGCTAAAGCCAAACAAAGACTAGCAACAGGAGGAAACTATGAATAATCTAGAATCCTGATGTGTTTTGATCTTGGAATTGACTTAAACTCAGCAGGCCTAAAGGCGATTGTGACTACAGCCCTATATCTCCTGCCCACTGACCTTAGTGTGAGTGCGGTTGTTCTGGAGGCAGTCTTGCAGCACGCCCTCGTACTTCTTCACCAGGTTGTCCCAGCCCTGGTCGTAGGCAGGCGTGGCGCTGTCGTAGCCGGAGGTGACAGAAGAGGCGGAGGCGGTGTCTGAGTCCACAGACAGCGAGGAGGTGATCTCTATGTCCACAGAGTCACAGTCCGGCAGGTCGGACGTAACTTCCCTGTCACCCCACGGACATTCTCGCCAAAACCTCCCATCTGATGACAGCTCCTCTCTGTCTGCATGGCTTCCTGGGGCGGAGGAGGGCAGTGGTTGGACAGGAGTTGACAGCTTTGAGACATTGTGCTCAAAGGACAGGGTTGCCGGTTTTGTTTGGGGTGAATTAGGTGCTTTAGTTGACTGATTTAGTGGTTCTGGTTCTCTGGATGGTGTGGCAGTGGAGTTGAGAGACTTTTGGATGAAACTGAAGCTGGAGTTGAAGGAGTCCTGCGGTGAGGCCTGAAGGCCCGGGTTTGGGCTTGAGCTGAGTTCATTCTGCGGCAGAGAGGACAGACTCCGAGGGCTGGACGTACCATTAACGGCACTGCAGTCCACAGGGGAAAGGGGACGGGTGAGAGAGCAGAGAAGACTCTTACTCTTCCAGGAGCTACATGTGAGTTTATCAGGCTGTCGCTGATTCATTAAGGACGCTTTGCCGGCAGGCGTTAGACTCATCCTCTGAGCGCTGGTTGCCTCAGTGGTGTCAGTGTGACGTCCAGATTTTCCATTCCTAATGCAAGTGGTCCTCCCTTCCTCCTCCTCCTCCTCCTCCTCCTCCTCCTGCCCATGGGCAGTGCTCTGTAGTCTGGACTGCTCTCCTCTCATGTACCCTGGTCTTCGGTGGAGCCTCTTACGACCGGCGCTGCCAGCTGTCCCTGATGCTCTGCCACCTGTCGATGCAGAGATTAACCATTAAGCAGGACAACACGGTCATGAGGAAGATAAGGAGTGAGCTCAAAGGATTAACTGCAATCGTGTGGTACATAAGGAAAATGTGACGCTTAATGTGTCAATTACACAAGAATGTAACACATCATGTTGTTATTAATCCAAACCAAAATGACTTTCTTACAGTCCCTTAAAGCTAGCATGGCTAACTGAGGGAAAAACAACTGGGGCAGCTGTGTGACATTTCCCAGGGTTCTGCTCCAGCTGTTGGGAAATACCAAAGCCACACAGTCATTTTGAGTTAAGACACGCCTCTCAGTGGAAGAGGGGGAGACATGGACAGTGTTTGAATGTGTTGGTCTGTAAAAACACAGACATGTTAGCCTGATCCAGAGCTTCTCAGACTTTGGTGTGTGCCATGCTTGGGGGCGTACAGGCAATGCAGGGGGTGGAGTGGAAGTAAAGATGAATGAATCTGATTCATGTTGGAACAAAATACAAACAAAACTGCTCTAGTGAGGCTGACGATTGAAGCTAGAAAAGACATTTAACAAGGCACTGACAACATTGTGGGTAAGCTCTTTAAATTGCATGTTTGCACTGCAGAAACTCCTAAAAAGTTGTACCAAAACATGCAGCTCATATTCTTAATAATGGTACAAATATCCCTAATTTTCCTCATTACACTGCAGACAGACGTGGCCAAGCCAAATATCAGTGTAAGTGGAGCAAGATGATAAAGAGCAGTGTGTGCTGGGAGCCGGGCACCTGCTGCAGCTTCGTGTGATTAATACATATAATGTGTAGGATTCAGAGAAGGAGACAGGCAGACATGTTGGGAATCAACAGCCCCTTTGTGTACAGCTGTGCTGCTCTTTCTCTCTGCTGCCTCTCAGTTTTCTCTTCCCACTCACACACACACACACACACACACACACACACACACACACACACACACACACACTCAAGACACACAGAGACACACTACTGACACACAGACTTTTGTGCTGAAAACAGTGGGAGCATTCATGCTCTTGTCATCGAGAAAACCCTGCGACGCTTTATAGAAAGAGTTTAACAGCACATCTGTCACATCTGTACCTCGTAAGGACATCACATTGTATTAATATCAATTTAATTGTATGTTAAGACAGCATATTTATATAAATCCGTGTCTGTAAGTCAAGACAGGAATGCATCCACGAACCAAACCGTGACCACTACAAAGCGACCACAGCTCCCTGCTCAACCCCCCATGACCTCCAGTGATGTCACTCCCAAACCATCCCGTGTGACAGGGGAGGAAGAGACACCACTTAAGGGAGAGCTGGGACGTTAGCCTGATGGGAAGGCTGGATTTGTAGTGAGAGTAACATGGGGTGTTTCCCATTGTGCCCAGTCTGTGTATGAGCAGAGGACGGTCGTCAATAAGAGCCTTCTGTCCACTGGGACCACCTCACCAGAGCTCACGTTACATACAGCTCCATTAGTGTTTCTTTGCAGACGTGGCCACTGTTCCATAACCAATTTAAGAAACCCAACACTCACCGTAGGCAGCAAACACAACCGCACACCGCCCTCCATCTGGTGTGGTCGAGGTATAACATAGAGAGCACTCCAGACAGTCAAAGAGCTCAGGAGCTGAAAGAGGAAGGACTCGCTGATAGAAAGTGTTACTGTGATACTCGCCGTGCTTCTGTTACACAAAGACGGATCTTCCCAGTAAAGGGGAAGGAAATGCCTCAGGGCCCTTTGTGTGTGTGTCTGTGTGTGTCTGTGTGTGTCGGGGGGCATCTACATCTCGGCTGAAGCCCTTCAGAGGTATGTCATTTGCTGCTTCCTGCCAGGCTTTGTGCTGAAATAGTCTGCCAGGAATTCCGGTAGTGACAGAAAATAAGCAAAGGGAGACGTGAAGTGGTCCCGCTCAAATACCAGCAGCTTCCTCACTGCAACTTGTTGCTCACGTTAAAGAAACTCTGCACAACGTCAGAGAAGAGTCTCAGCCAGATTATTTACCTTTGGAGTTTAAAGAGGCCCTCCTCAGAGCCCTTAGGTTAAACACAGCATCCCATTGGTTGCTGAAAGCGCCTTGGCCAAAGAGCGGAGGAATGCGGAGGATCTCATAAAAACACAAACGTTTGAGGAACAAGCTCAGCACCCTCACACACAGACACACAGACACACACACACACATACATCAGCAGATCTGCATGTCAGCAGCCTCCTGAGAAGCAGCACCGACCAGCAGATGTGCAACACTTCATGACAGCAGCAGAAAGAGGGAAGTGAAAGTCAGCGATGAGTCTTAAAAAGTGGTGACACATGGTGACCTAGAAGGGAATCTATCTATCTATCTATCTATCTATCTATCTATCTATCTATCTGTCTGTCTGTCTGTCTGTCTATCTGTCTATCTATCTATCTATCTATTTAGCATCAATCTGAATTGAATCTCTGCTCGTGCAAGAGTCTTATGAGAAAACAGCTCCACACTTCCTGTATGGTCACACGAGGATCATAAACCAGCTGAATATGGTTCAGCTGAGAGGAGTGAAGGCAGCAGTGAGAAAGTGACATTGTGAAAAAGAACAGACCGCAAAAATCTACAAAATATATACATATATTCAATGTGTTCATTCTGTAGTTGAATCATCTTGAGATGGCCTGCTCACTACTGTCCTGATGCACAGGAGCTGCTGGACCAGGATGGGCCGGGGCTAGCTGGTTAGCATGCTAACTTTAGTCAGTCTCTCTGCAACGCAATTAATAAACGTCTCAAGATCGCAACTATTATTTGTTTACATTCTGATGAGAGTTTTAGTTCATACATATTGCACCTTTAAGATGTCAACAACGTGGACAAATGTCTGGTTGCAGCTTCTTAAATGTGAATATTTTCTTCTTTTTCTTCCTCCTCTATGACAGTTTAATTAATGTCTTTGGATTCTGGACAAAAACAAGACATCTGAGGACGTCACGCTCAGCATTTTTCACCATTTCTGACATTTCACAACCAAACAACTAATCGATTCATCGAGAAAAAAATAATCAACGGATTATTCGGCTGTGAAAATACTCGTTAGCTGCAGTGGTCATCTTATCTGACACGTTTATGGAGATAGTTGGGTGTCATGACACACTTGCAGTTGTAATTGTTTGATAGGATTAGCCTGTTTGTTCCACCAAAACAAAAAAAGTTCCGCACCTAAAGTAGTTACCTGATTATGGACATTTTAAATGAACCCAGATTATTTCAAGCATCCTATCAGAAAAACAAAAATATGTCACGGAGGGGCCCGTTTGCAAGGTATGCAAGTAAGTTATGCAGGATAGATAATGTACAAGGGAGTGCCGTCGTATGTCTACACATTCAGAGGAATAACAATCTTGCACAAGTGTTTAGTTACTTGCAACTCATCACCTATCATCACTCAGGGTGGGGAGCTTTGACCTCTCTGACCTGAAGACAGTTCATATAAGAGAGCTATCAGTCAGTGACACAGATCCTCCTCTTCTGGGCATCACAGTGCAAAGCAGCACATTGTCTCGCAGGTATTGTTTAGGATGATCAGTATTTTCACGCATGGACACTCTGCTTCTGTTTGTTTTCTTCACTTTATTCTCATCACCTCTCCTTTTCTCGTATATGATTTTAAAATAATGTGAAGCTCCTGATCAGAATTTAATAACACAGCCTTTGTGAACAGTATTCTGGTGTTTCATGCAGAAGATCCACTGAGTATACTTTGGTAAATGTGAGGAACAGAACAGATGTTGGGTTGTTTTTACCTTCCATGACTTCGCAGTGGTGAAGCAGAGAGTTTCTGTGGCATCCGAGCCCCATCAGTCCAGCAAACATCTTCCCATTAACAACAAGCTGTTTGTGGCCCACAAGTCAAACAGAGTCAGATCCCGGCTCTGCATGGACTCACATCGACCATGTTCCAGCAGAAGTGGAGCCAGGCAGTGGGGCTGATCTCATTTCCGTTGTGGAAAAGTGAGCCCGGGCTGTTATTTTCTCCCCTCGCCTCGGACTAACGTGAGAAACCGGCTTTTTACACTCGCTCCTTTGTCCAAAATAAACATTTCCTGACACAAGTATTGATGCTTGACGTGATCCGGATTCTTACATTTCTCCTCTGCGGCAAACAAGTGGCTCCAGCTGCGCATAAAGAGGCGGTTTGGAGAGCAGAGATCTTCATGTCATGCTGCCGGTGGGGAAGAAATGGAAGAGATAAACAAACCTCCGATGGTGTGCTGTGATGGCTGAAGTGATAGCCGGGTTAAATGTGTGTCATCGATCAGTTGATCAACAGTCCGTTATCCGCTGCGCCCCTGCGTCGTGCGTCGTGTTGGAGCAACGTGCGCAGCTCCTACGTGTTCAGGAATTTGACTCCAGACTCTTTCAGCCCGCCTCAGAGCCACAGCAGGCAGCCTGAGACTACTGCAGCAGACACATCACAGCTCCAACTCCTTCTGTCTGTACTAATGCTTTATATCAGGAGCGTTACTGTGGAGGAAGAGTGGACTATGAAGAAAAAACATGTTGCACTACACCTTCAACTCTGTTAAAGTCACATAAACAATATTACAAGTTCAAATACACTTACTTCTAATGTAATAATGGCCGTTTTATTATCTTTATTGTCGTTTTTGGAGTATTATAGCATTTTTTTTAAAAGTGTTATGTTGGACTGGGAAATATATCAGTATTATCTCGGATGATATCTCCTGTCTCTTTAAGGCCCCTCCTCCCAAATACCCAGTCTCCTCTGATTGGTCCGTTCACACGCGCCTGAGCCAGCACCGCAATCAACAACAGAGCAGCCGTTGCCGAAATTTTTCTGCCAAACTAGCTGCTGGGTGTGAATTATACAAATGTGTGACATGATGACGTAGTGTGATGTCACGGAATTAAAGGCGGGGCTACTGACGAGGCGTTTCTGGAGCAGTGTTTTCTATTGGAGAGAGGAGTTTGCTTGCCTCTAAAGGCTGCATTACAGTAGAGGGATATACTGTTCTCAACTTTCCAGACTGTTCTTCTTGTTCTAATACTTTGTATAGTCATCCCTACAATATTGTTGTACTATCCATATCGAGGTTTTTGGTATCGAGTTTGGTTTGTCGTCCATTCTTGGCATTAATGACGTGCTTTTCAGCAGATTTCTAAATATCGATATATATATTGTTTTGCAACCTTATTTTTTAAAAAAATCTTAAGATATCTGTAGTGTTTTGTGGAAGGAGTCACTGCTCAGCTGAATGCCGGCTAGAGTGTCATTGGCTGACAAGACAGACCTGAGGACTAAACAATCACAGCTGATTCTGCTCTGATCCGGAGCCGTATACTGACGGGAGGAGAGCTCAGAGATTACTTTTTAACTTTTAGAATTAAAAAGTGGATTTATATGTGCTCCTGTTAATCAGCCTGACTGCAGCTTCGAGGTCTTATTCAGGTTAAGTTACATTGAGTAAACTTGTGGGTCTCTATTCTTGTTGGAAACATTTGGGATAATGTAAGTACACAAATCAACAAACTATATAACAAAGACCTTTTTAGACATGTTAATGCAGAATTAATACATATTATATCTTTAAGGCCATATCGCCCAGCTCCAGTGTAAAGATATTGTCAAGGGCTTTCATTTTTAAAGAAATGCTCAGAAAATTTGAGGATTCAGAAAGTCAGTGAGAGTGTCAGAAGTTTGTTATTCTGAGCATAGAGGGGCTCTCTCACCATCAAAACATGGCTAGACTCATGGTTTCTAAGGGGGCGCATGGAACTCTAACATGCTTTACAGAAGAGTCGTATCCAAAGCGTGATCATGGCAGACTCAAAGTGACCACAGCATCAGAAGATCAGCACATCAAGCTTAAATACCTTTGAGATAGAAAAGCAACTCCATCACAGATATAGAAGTCACTCAATAAAAGGAAGGAAATAAGCCACAGGCTTGAAATAGGCTAAGAAATATTAGCATTTCACAGTGGACGACTGGAAATAAGTCCTTCTATAAGCCGTCTCAGACTTTTGGACCCTACACTGTTGACGCCATATGCTGGCAGGCTATCTAAGTGTTATTTTGGCCATTGAATATGTAGGTCAAATAGTTGTTTGTGTGCAAAAAATGCATGTTAGTTATGCATATTTTACACACCACCAACACATCCTGGTGTAAATACAAAAGTGCCCCTTTGTTGATGCAGCGGGGGAATGAATGAGAAGAGACCCCACATAGAGCAGAGTCTTTTCATCCTCCTTCCCACACATCCCAGCGGTCCTTTCATTCAGCTCGGCTGGCTGATGGACAAGAAGAAGTGATGAAGGGCTCAGTTCAGCCGACACAACAGAGTGCAGCCTTCTCTGAGTTAGTTAGGCCACACTGTGGAGGGTAACAGAGCTGTGTGTCAGAGGGGATGACGTCCATTGACACAGATGTACTGTAGAGTGAGATCACCTGTTCAGTATTAAAGATTAGAGGCTCTTAATGTCTCTGCACACAGCCCATGACTCATGAAACAACTCTGCTTGATAATTAACACTGAGACAGACACATTGTCACCTACAATATGCATGAATAAGAATAAAATATATTGACTTTTAAACTTTATAAATCATTAATTCCTCCTGAACTTTTCGTCTACATGTCTGCAACGAGTGTGATACCATGACTGTATTCATCGTCTGCTGTTCATAGACAGCACTACCCTGTCTCAACAGCAGATGTCAGGCTTCACACAGATTTAGGTCTTCTGTTCGCCTCCACACATTGCTTTTGCTTAGTTACTTGTAAACTCAGATTATAGTGGAGTGTTTTAGCTTGTGTGCAAGTCATCTGGATAAACTATCTCCTCTATGTTATTCCTGCTGGTATGTGCATGTTGTCGACCTTCAGAAGAAACTATCTGCTGCAAATATCAGTTGAGCCCTGAAAGCCCCATTAACGTTCCCCTTCAACAGTTTTAAAGGCAAAAATATATATATATTTTTTTTTTTTTTCACTCTGATGATAACATAATTTTGGTATCTGCCTTTTCAAACACATTCTTTCAAGTAGATGGTGCTTTTATTAGAATATGTAATAAAACCAAGGATGGCCATTATTATCATGGCTGCAACATCACATTAGTTAAAAAGTTGAGTTGAGGTGATGATCCGTGTGTTACGTCCAGGGTGAAGAGGTTAAAAGAGAAAAAGCTGATTTCTTTAATTTGATTTGATGTCCTTAATTTGATTTCCAAATGTTCATGTTGGAGCTGGTTATTACTAATTGCTACAATTCAGTTGTTCACACACTCTATGTGGGTCACACTGCTGTTCAAACCAGTGTATTATTATTGTTTATATACAGTTTGTGTTCAAAAGACTGGTATCTCTCTCCTGCTATAGACAGAGATGCTTTACATCTTACTTTGTTTGAAACAAACATAACAACTGGGTAATTAGCAGGAGCTCAGAGTCATTCTAAGATCATAAACAGAAGCATAATATATATGATATGACAGGATCTACTGTAGGTTGTTCATATGTAAATAGTGATATTGGCCAGCAGGTGGCAGACTTAAATTACATTCAAACTATTTCCCTCAGTATAAAGAAAGGACACAAACAGGAATTAAATAGTAAATGAAATATTTGTGGATGAATATAAACCTTTAGCGAACAAAATATGAAATGTTTATTATTTTTCTGCATAAGGAGACATTTCATCCTGAAGCTAAAGGCAACATTATCAGAAAACAGTTAATGCAGCCTGTGAAGGACAACAGCTGCATCCAGGAAAGAAAGTGATAAACCAACACAGAGGCGGTCATGTTGTTTTTGTTTGAATAATCATATCTACAAGTAACCATTTCTTTTAAGCTAAATATTCCCTCCTCAAACACACAAGAGCCTCTGTTACCTAATATAGATTACACAGACATCCATGAACACTGAATCATTTCTCACTGCTTCCAACACCCATCTGAAGGGCAATAATTAACACCATCAAATGAAAGGAAACAGTGAGAGGATATCAGCTCTCTGCCAGGAATGTCTCAGTCTCAGCGTACTCCAAAGCTTATTTTGAATTAACGTCTAGGTGAGGATTGTTTACAGATGGTAGAATGAGGAGGCAAGGGGCTGGTTGTGTGAGTGTGTCAGCAGGCCTACCAGAGAATAGGCACGTACAGTCTACAAATGTCACATGTTGCTGCTGCACACATTACACAGTGAGCGCAGGCAGCCAATGGTTTTACCTTAGATTATCTGTGTGTGATAGAGAGAGAGAGGGGAGGGCTGAGAGAGGAAAATAAAATAAACACACACACGCACATTACCAAAACACATACCAAAGGTATATTTGGCACAGAACTTTTATTCATGCAAAACAAGTGAAGTCATCAGATCTTTATCAAAGAAAATAAACATTGTCTATTATAAAGCTGTTTTTATTGGAACAATAACAACATAAAGCATGTTGCGAAACATTAAACATCTGTCAAACTGTATTGAAAACACAGACGATCATCCAACTGGAGCAGAAATAAAGCAGACAATGACACCATAGAGAACATAATATAGAAATGTAAAGCTGCAGGACTCAAACCACTCCTTCCTCAGGGTCGATGAGCGTGGTCCTGCTGGAGAACACGTCGGCCAACATGTGTTTGGGGATTTCTGAGCCGCGGACTTTGAGGGTGTAGCAGGCGTCCTCCACTTTCCCCAGGCTCTGTCGCAGCGTGTGCAGCTTCTTGGACACCTCGTACGGGCCTGTGTTCCCGATGTAGGAGAAGCCGTCGTGGATCTGCCGCAGGAACTGGCTCAGCTGGAACGGTGTGTCGATGTCGCCGTTGCCCACGCTGCTGATGCACATCCTCATCAGCTCTCCGGTAAGGTCGGCCACGCCGAGCAGGTAGTCTGAGGGCGTCACCTGGAAGGTCAAGACCTGAGCGCCCAGCGGCAGGGCTTCAGCTGAGCCCTTAGGGAAAAAAACAATCACACATATACACACATTTTTGGACAAATTAAACACTGAAACTTTTATCCCAGCATGGTTTATACACCACAAAACATTGAGGCTTAAGCAATCTTGTCCACATCATAGGCACTCATCATTTTGGAAAATTACAGACAGAGTGGATAAAATTACATAATGACACATAATGCTTCGAAAAGCTGCAACAGTAATGCCCAATGTTGCCTTTGTGTGCCATTATCACCACTTTCACAGGAAAAGCAAAATTATGTTTGACAGAGTGGGGGAAAGGTCCCACAGTGTAGGGTTAGCTAACTTTCTGTCGGGTTTTGCAGTTAGCAATCCCTTCACCACATGAATGCGGAGTGGTAGTCAACAGACATAGCAGCAAAAAGTAGGATCCTGCTCTCACAGGACCGCCTCGTTATGGAGTTCTCTGTCCTGATTGAATAAAGTGAGCAGGGATACCAGAAAATGTATTTTCTCTTTTACCGCATGAGCGGGAGGAGGAGAGACATTTTACTGACCAAACACTCTTTAACAGTTATTACTGTTGGAATACAGAGCTATTTAACACTTATTTTAATGAGTATATAGCTAATGGCAGCTTTAAAATGGCGTTGCAGTTGTTTAAAATGCAGAACACTATATGAGATGTGAAAACAAACTGCATGCAGCTGAACTACAAAGTCCTCTTGAAATTTACCTTCGAATCAACCTTCTCTGTCCTCATGAACACCAGCCTGGCGTTGATCTCCTCCAGGCTGATAAGGCTGCGGTGACGGATATAGTGTAGGAAGGAGACAGCCTCCACATACTCCTGGATCCCTAATGCATGAAATTACATTGAAACGGTTCACTGCAAGACAAATACTTCACTGCTGCTGCTGTTGAATGTAAACAGGATTTATTTGCATTTGTGATTTTCCCCCCAAAAAATACGACCATTACTAAACACAAGGTCAGCTATGTATCAAATGAGCATAGCCTGCAGAGTGTGTATAAACACTACATGGTATCTGCACAGTATAGATCACAGATGCAGATAATGATTCAAATAAAACCTGTTTCCTGTTGCTGTCTTTTGATTCAACAACAGGGGCCATTTTTTGCAGCAGGCTGGGATGACCCCCTCATTTGTTTTCTGGCCCTGTGTAAACAACAATCAAATAATGACAGGACGGAAGACTTTGTGTCCGAAGTTTACTTTTGGAGCGGCAATTGAACTTCAAAGGGCCTCGTATCTCCACGGAGCTAAACCGCAGCGTGCTACAGAGAGCTGGGAGGAGAGCGTGGTTCATCTCCAATGATTTTCACTTTTGTTAGGCTTTCAGTCCAAATCACAGCAGCATTTACATGGGGCAAGGCCACTAGAATTAGCTTTCTAAATGTGCTTCCATGACGTCCCCTGCCACTTCACATTTTGATTTATTGAAAATCAGATGAATAATTAGGATAGGTACAATCACAGCGCTTTGATTAAACTGACGCCCTGTTGACCATCTAACCACAAACCTTTTTTTCTAAAGAAGTGTCCTATACATATCATACATATTATTCCTCTTTAGCCTTGATTTGAGGCAACATTGTGTAGATATGCGTCTTCACCAACTGTGAATGGACTCTGTTTTTGTACGTCAGCAGATTCCCTGTGCTAAATTTAGCTCAGAGAGAGAAGTGTGCTCATCAAGCTAACAGCACTGCACCCTTGGTAGGCTGAGTGAGGTACAGTATGTCATACTTGGCTCTGTTTACTGTCTATCAAGCAGTGAACACACTTAAGGTTCAAGGTTGTTTGCTCAGTCATGCTGTTAGATGCTTATCAAAAGTTTCAGATGCTAATTGAGCAGCAGTAAATTATTCATTGGAACTGGCCGGCTGTTAAAGTCTTACTCAAAACACAAAGTGGTTAACATATTACCAGATTATCAGCTAATTGCTGCAAACTCTAGCTGCCTTTAACTAGTTAGCTCAGTTAGCGGTGCAGCTAGCGGTCCAAACTGGGAGTTCGGGGCACCAGAGGAGTGTTGGTGTTGACACCGCTAGGACAGGAACTTTGGACTGGGATGGGCCAGAGCTAGCTGGTTAGCATGTTTACTTCTGTAGATATTGTCTTCAACACAATACTGTATGTCATAATGTAAAAACTGTTATTTCTTCAAATTCTGTAATGTTTTCAACTAAAATTCTTAAATATTGCAACTTTAAGGTGGTGACATAACCTCTACTGTAATGCCACGTTAGCCAATCAGATGTCTGCAAAACAAAGGAGACAAGCCAAAAAACCCCGGGGTTTTCCTGTCTACACATAAACACTGAAAACAGCGTTTCAGAATACCTTCACCCTGGCAGGAGTTTTCACGTTATTAACATATACAGAAGGCCAAAACGCAACGAAAAAGCTTCATTTTAGGAAATACCCATGTACATGTGCACAATGTGCTGATAGTTTGACTGGTAAGCTCTTCCATTCTTTTATAACTTTAACATTGATTTTTGCTTGTTTAGTCATGAATATTTAAAAAAGGTCCAGGTTGTAGGATTTAGTGGCATCTAGCAGTGAGGTTGCAGATTACGACCAAACACTTTCTTCTACGCTGGCTGCTGTAAAGGACCTTTCTAGAGTCAGAATTTGGTTTGTTCATTCTGGGCTACTGTAGCAACAAGGTGGTGCAACATGGCGAACTCAGTGGAAGAGGCCCTGCTCCCTCTGTAGATATAAAAGGCTCATGTAAAGTAACAAAAACACGACTCTTAGTTTCAGTCGATTATACACTAATGAAAACATAATTATTAATATTATATTCCATTTCCGCCAATAGATCCTCCTAAATCCTACATACTGGACCTTTTAAGTCATTTAAGGTGCATTGTACGGATGTGTGTAAATCCTTACACTTTTAGTATTGAGATGATCTGTCTATAGTTTACTGTTTTGAGTAAATGAAAGGTCTGATTACCATCCATTTTTGTGTTTGCCTCTCAGTTTTCTTAAGTATAAATAACAGCATATAATAATACTCACATTGTCAAGGGCTTTTAATGAACGGCTTATTTGAGGGACCGTATCCTGTTCTCATATAGTAAGCACTAGTGGTCACATATTTTAAGCCCAGCCCTTATTTGGCAGATTTTTCCTAACCTTTATCAACACACGCCTCAAACATCTAAACATTGAAAGTGTCCCCACAGCTGTGACACTGCCTGAGAGACAATACAACACAATCCGAGGCGGACAGGATATGACATGAAAAGGTTACACAAGCTTTGAGGCCAGCAGGCGGAGTCCAGTTCCTGAGTTTACTGCCAGGAGCTGTTCGTGTTATTTACTCTGAGGCAGCAGTCACCTTTGGTCACTGAGACCCAGAGAAAAAACAAAATATTACTGGAGATGATGTCTAAACAATGACTCAGGAAAAACCAGTTGGAAATTAGAGAGATTTTACTGGCAAAGCTGTTGGAAAAGATGCAGTCCGGCTGTGTGAATGTCCCCAGATGATTTACAGATTAATGGAGCTTAATGTTTGACCACAGAGAGGTTCACTCGGTTGCAGGTGAACCCTGGGAAATGCCCCACCGGTTCACTTGTGTTTGCACTGTCTCATCGCTTCGAGCTGGGTCAGGCAAAACAGCTTATCAAAAGAGCCGCTCTGCCCTGTTATCAGTGGCAATTATGTTCAGATTTAGCCCACAATATCTTTAATGGTCCTTATATAAAAAGCGCAGACCCATTACACATGCCTGGAGACTTCACGTCCAGCCAAGATTATCTGGAGAGCCCGGTCTCAATCTAATAAAGACGATAAAAATGGAGAAAAAAAATGAAGCATCTAATTGGTGGGAACTGCCACTGGTCACGTCGCAGAGGATGCAGCGGTGATTCCTGAGTGACCACAATCTAAAAACGACTTCCCCAGCTGCTAGATAACAGCTCAGCTTCGCTCCCAGTAATGCTTTTCCTCCAAACTCTGCAGACATTTTGGCTACGCTGACAAAAACTGATATTGATACTAGGTGGATAACAAGTTTATCAGAGGGTGGGTCTATCAAATCCAGGCCTGCACCAAGGTCACGCTCTCACACTATCAGAGACTTCACAATAAATCTCAAGAATAAATAGGAAGATGGAGCTGATAGCAGCACAGCAAAGATTGTTTCCTTGTGAAAGCTCCTGCGATATTAAGCGTTTAACTTTTGCTCGAGGTTGTTTGTCCAATCAGGGTTTTATTATTATATTGAGAGAATTCAAATGTATTATTATATTACAGTATATTAGTGTCAGACTCTATGTGTTAGGTGACGCACTAACTGTGGCTGACAGTCGACGTTCAGATTTGACCCAGACTAATATAATAGCGGGGAGACAAATTTGATTAAGGGGCTGGAAGAGGAGCCATCTTTTCATGAATGAACTATTCAGCTGGGCAAAGTGGCCTCATTTGTGAATGTCATTGATCAGTATGTGATCCAATAGGTTTTGTGATTTCTGAATAATGTAATGAATTGATGTGGTGATGGGAGGGATTGGAGAGGACCATTAGGATTCTTTATGGAATTAAATGAAGGTAAATAAAATGAGAATTATTGAATATCTATTGAATCTTGGATAAACTAGCACCTTATTTTTTGCAAATAAGTATAAAAGTGGCTGTTTTTTTATGCAAAAATGTGTGGAAAATGGAAGCTGTACCCGCGTATGATATAAAGTGAAATGAAGAGAAATGGCAAACAACACATCTGGAGAGAATGAGATAATAAAGATCGAGGAGGTGTGTTTGTGATGAAATGATGATGAATTCAGGGTAAGGACTAACGTGCTGTGTACTGTGTAAAGCACCTTGTTGTGTATATTTCTTTCAATATACTTGACATTATTTTTTCTGTTTTGTTCCTTTGTTTGTTTGTATTCATAGAGTGTTCTTAAAAACAAAACAATAAACAAATAAAATAGTAAGAAAGACAGATTTATGGAGAGAATGACATATTCGTAAACAGCTTGTTAGTACACAGGTACTGTTTGAATGCCTAAATCTATGTGAGCTTATGCTCAATTATGTACATGTTGGAAGGTATGTATGCACACTGTGTTTACTTACTTACACAGAAAGTATGAATGCTGGTATGCTGGTTTTTCATGCCTATCTTTTCATTGTTCTTTTGTTATATTTTGTCTTTACTAGAGAATTTTGTAAAAATACAATACAAAAAATGTAATACAAGTAAAGAAATTACCCTTTAAAGCTCATTCGAATTTCATTCGATACTAAAAAAATTGACCAGATGACATTAACATCTGTACCAAATTTCATGGCAATAGTTGTTGAGATGTTTGAGTCACACTGCTAGAGTGATTAAAAGCTTTCCTTATTTTCTACTGAGGTATTTTTATTTCAGAAGAAGATTAATGAATTGTGCCAAGCCATGTATGCATTAGTGCTAGAACTGTGTCTTTGGTTCATAAACAGGTGATGGAAATACAAGAAAAGACGGTTACAAACTGCTTTTTCGAAAATGAGGAGAAACAAAAAGACATTAGTGTTTATCTCAAGTAATTTCAGACTGAACATGAGCTATTTACTGTAGATACTGTAAATCTGCATCTACATCGAATCTGTTTTAATTTCGATTTACAATAATACGCAGTATGTTTGGAACATCGCTACAGAAATGCAACCACAAAATCGGTTGATGGGATATGGAGATATATGACCCGATATCCTGAATACTAGCCGCATATTTATACTACAATATTTAGGTTTCTCATTAACAGGATATAAACGTATAAAAAGTTTTTTCTGACATTGATTCAGCTGAATGATCAACCTTCTCTCTTTGGACATTTAATGTATTAAATAAAGATTATCAAAACGCTGGAAAAAAGAACTGCTTGAAACTTACAAAATTCCTCTGATGTCTACAATAACATTTTTAAAAAGCAACGATACAGGCACTGAACTGGGAAATCAAAAATGTCCAATTTGTAAGAAACGACCTTGTGCCTCTAGTGTAAAACTGCAAAATACTACAATATTACAAGATAATGAAACAACTGCATAGAGCTTATTAACAAGCAAGTTTGCTTTCTTAAATGAAAAAGGTCAACGGAAACTGACCTGGAGTGAACGCTCTGTGAAACTGAAAGATGTCTTCTCCTCTGAGCTCTTCAGCAATTTGACCGATTTTCTGCCGGACTGCATCCAGTTTCACATCTGCTTCATTCAGAATGTCCTCTGGATCTGCCACACTTCCAATCCAGAGAAAACACACAGAAAATAAAGTTAGACATGCAAGTGTTTTAACCTACTCTACAGCAGAAGTTAGATTGTGTAGTTCCAGTGCTTTTGGACAGTCCAACAAATAAACTTTATCTTCACAATATTCATCATTCAAGAGATTTTAGTTTCACAATTTCCCTTCTGCACCGTTATGGCACTTCCAAAACAATATCTAAAGGCTGATGTAGCTTCATTGTTATATTGCAGGCCTCTTGAAAACAGAACAATTCAAACTAAAGCAGTTAGAACAAGTAAATCATCAAATTCAGCTGCTGATGTAAGTGCAGAAATCTATAAGCCTTCTCAAACTAAACTGCACCAATTAACATGCCTTTCTACAATCGTATATACCTGGTCACTCTATGTAAAAGAAAAATAGTCCTCTTGCTCTCAATGGTGACGTCTCGACTGATCTTAACAAGACGCTCATATTTGTCATGTCTGGTGTCCAGCTCCTGCTGGAAAACTGAAAAGACATGAAATAACAAGATTTGTTTGAGTACACACGTCTGAACGCTAATGAAATACAGCAACCATGCGGGTGAAAAATGCTGTCAAAATGCCAAGGACATGCAGATACCTTTGAAAACTGTGATGACAGGCGAGGATGGGTTGGCGCTCGCATCGCGATCCTGCGCTGCATCAGCATTTTTCCGAGGACATCCTTCACCTGACGTGAGGCAGAAACGGTCAGGTGATACTGCAGTTTGTGCTCAGGAACAAACACATTTAGTTAATGACATTTTCTGTAAACTGGCCTCATCAAATTGAAGAGGCACTCCAATGATTTTGCACATGAAGATCACTTTAATAGTTTACCTCAATGTCATCAGGGTTATTTTGACCTGAGATAAAGACTTTAAACATGTAATGGAAAGTGTGAATGTAAACATGACTGAATTGTGTTGTGTGAATGTTAAGAGTTGGCATTTTTCGGAAAGTATGGATACCTTGGTCTCTGTTTGACTCGATTCTTTTTTATTTTGATCTGCACAAGGCAAGTTTCCTTACACCATTCAGACTCAAGGGGATTTAAAGTGCTTTACAGGGGCGTAGAAACACATTAATAATAATAATCAAAGTCCACAAATTGTATTGGAGGTGTGATAATAAATCCCTTGAGAACCTCTTTAAGGTGTGAACTAGAACTGAAACAATAAGCCAACAGACAAAAAGATAATCTGCAACAATTTTGATAACGGATTAAAAGTTTAAGGCAGTTATAAAAATCAAAAATAACAAAATAAAAACAAGTATGCAGCTTCAGTAATATATATACTGTCGATTTTCTTCTTGGACATGAAACCATAACTGTGGGTCTGGGATAAGGTGAGGGAGATTATCTACAGATCGAATTATCGATAGATTAATCGAGAAAATAATGAGCTGATTGATCAATAATGAACACACGTAACTGATAGTTGAAGCTCTGGTGTGAGCTGTATTATAAAGAGAGTTTCATGCTTCTGCTGTCACTGCTAGAGCCACAACATCTACTGATCACACATTAATACAGTTGAGCTGCAGATGATGTTGGCAAACATTACTGTAAAAAGAGTGAACATGAATCTGTTTACGACAGTTCAATGTGAAGAGCTACCGAGCTGCATGTTGGTGTTGTCATTGTCTAACTATTAAGTTACATAGCCGTGAGCTAGCCGAGTTACCGCATGCTCATGAAAACAACCGACAATACAACTTTATTGAAACGTTTTTCTTCGTTGAGTGAAAAGCCTGACTCACCTTCTCGCTTATTCATACCTTCAGTGTTGTCTCTTAATAAATTAAAAATAGTTTTAGCTCGTTTAGGGTTTAAATTTGAACCGTTTCAGCCACTGACGTCCGCGCTGCCGACCAAAATATAAGGAGGTATCTGTCAGGATTTTTCAGGGTCTTCAGACAAAACAGCTCCGTTGACACATTAAAGTTATCATCTCTGAACGATAGTAAACATGCTGAGTAAAGTCTTAATACTCTACAGTGGCAAATAAAACGTGTTAATTTGTTTTTAATAACAGGCATCCGTGTGGTCCCCAAGCCTCGCGGGGCCTTCGCGCTGTTTACACGCGTA
Organism: Pagrus major; assembly: GCF_040436345.1. NCBI lineage: Eukaryota > Metazoa > Chordata > Actinopteri > Spariformes > Sparidae > Pagrus > Pagrus major. Next base: position 13,195,018 of record NC_133229.1, on the reverse strand, counting down.
TCAGGAAATGCAGAGACGTGCATCATGGGAGATGTAGTGACATGACAAAAAAGTGGTATTTGTTTTATTTACAGCGTTTTGACAACTTCCTCAAGAAAATGTTGTTGATTTTTATTTTAAAATGATTCAAAACAGTTACAAGTCATTGACGCGACACAATGAATTGTTTATTTTGAGATCTAAAACTTGTCCTGGAATATAAACAAATGTATGTTTGTACTTGTTGCTGATTTTTTTTTTTAATGACGCATTCGGTGTCATGCATGTGGATTGTTTTGTTGTATTGTTGCAGATACGATATCTACCAATTCTAGGCATATTCATGTGTTTAATGTATTCAATAGACAGCGACACAGGCCCGCCCCTGCAGCCAAAACACTTTCTGTTTCTAGTAAAAAAAAACAGATTGAGAAACCAGTCATATCCAGTCCCCTCCACCCTAGATTAGCCTGTGTCATTTGTGCTATTAAAAGTATGTTTCATCCAACCTTTTTGATCAGATTACTCGCTTCTCTCCAGTAACCCCTCCTCCAGGGACTCCTGCAGACTGTGTACGTGCCACACAACGGGTGCCAACTTGAGCTTGTGCTTCGCCCTTACACAGCACACTCCCTGTCATTCATACCCGCTTCACTTGTTTATGTAATGGGTGATAGACCGCAGCAAAGTATACAAGACATATCAATATGAACATTAGTTTATGATTAATAAAAATCCAGTCATAATGTATTAAAATATGCATTCCGATAGTCGGTTTAAGACCCTCTCTAACGCAATCAATAGTTAAATAAAGCGCCCACTGACCAACTAATTAGTCTGTCATAAATGCAGCAACATCTTTATGCAAAATATTCTTTTGTTGTGTGGAAGGAATTTCACAAATGCAAGCCAGGAATGAGGGCAAACACACGTTGACTGATGATGTCTTCAAGTGCTCCCTTTAGGCTCCTACATTCGAGCTTCGACCTGCCGGGTTTTGTATTTCTAAGTGCTATCGTAATGGTTTTCAAAAGATGTTGCCTTAATTTATAAATCAAGCAATAGGGAGCTTATTTGTGCCTCATCGGGACGGAAATGTGCACCCCACATGTCAACTATAATAGGCTGAATTACTTGTCCTTAAGCCGCGAACACAGTTTCCATATTCACAATCGTTTCCCAAAAAACATGTTTTCTGCGTAAAATCTATGCAGCGCGGATCATATGTAAATAAAAGTGCTATCAAAGATGGGCTTCTAGCTCTACACAGACTCTGGGTGAGGCAAAGACAGAAAGGAAGTAGGGTTTGTTTTGTAATATCAAGAGAAACTTAATTCTTTCTTTCAGTAAAAATAGGAATTCGAGACTGGAAATATTTTGCTGAAGTAAAAATGCTGAATTCAGAAGTTTACTTAAGTATAGCCACAAACATGGAGAAACATGTAACCTAATCATCATGCAGGATATTCCATTTCAGATGGTTATACAATGTATTATTATTATTATTATTATTATTATTATTATTATTATTGTTGTTGTTGTTGTTGTTGTTGTTGTTGTTGTTGTTGTTATTATTATTATTATTATTATTATTATCAATATTGTTATTAAAGTATCACTGTAATGAGGTAGGTAGTTGGGGGAGCTTATTTTGAATAATGTGTAGTGTTTGGTAGTGCATTTAAAGCAATAAGTCAGAATTTATTGAAGTAGAATAACATGAAAATGCTCAAGTACAATACAAATATCTCAACTGTGCCCAAGTACATTCATCTCCTTTACTAAATGCACTATCCATCACTCCCTACATGTCAATGAACATGACTGGAACCTGTGGGTCTAGTCAAGACGACATATTATTGCTTTATCGATTGGCCAGAGGCGAACTTTATCAATCACGGACAAGGTCATGCTCCTTGTTGACCTGTAATGACATCGATTAACCGCTTCCACGCGTTTTGAGCCAAGAACTCTCGTAAATCCGACAGCCCTTGGAGGCAGCGTGTGAGGGGCGGGGCTTGAGTGCGCACGTCAGAGCAGGCTGGACCACAGATAGGCAGAGCGCACACCGAGCGGCGCCATGCACTACCCTCGGACCGACAGCTAGCCACCCGCAGAAATGCCTCCCGAAGACCCAGCCCGAAATGCTCGGCCCAGGGCACACGTTGTCGTATTATTTCACTGATAAGACATGTGAAGAGAGAGTCAGTGTGATAAAATGGCGAGGTATTGAGTGTTACTTTTCCGTCTCGCTCGGTGTAGCGTGGCAGAGGCAGTGGATCGTTTCCAAAGTTGTCGGTTAGCTGGGCGCGTGTGAAGGATCGGAATTAAAGGCGCAGCGCACCCGTTGTAGCCGCAAACATGGAGAAGCAGCAGAGCGATTTGGAGCGAGACCGACAGTACTGTGAACTTTGTGGGAAAATGGAGAACCTCCTCAAGTGTGGTAGGTGCCGGAGCTCCTTCTACTGCAGCAAGGAGCACCAGAAACAGCACTGGAAGGAGCACAAGCTCATTTGTAAGGAGGCGGACAAGGCGCAGGTTTCCAAACAGACGCCCGAGCCGACGCCGACGCCGACGCCGCCGCCGCCGTCGGGGGACGACAAGGGACCGGAGAAACCGCTAGAAAAGATCAGCCCCGAGCAGGCGGACAGCGCATCTCAACCACAAAACACCAACACAGAAGCACCTGAGGTCGGCGAGAGACCGGGAGAGGACGGCTCCAAAGACACCGCCACACCTAACGGACAAACCAGCTCATCCCCTCAGAAACTCGCCACGGAGTACATCGTCCCGTGTATGAACAAGCACGGCATCTGTGTGGTGGACAACTTTTTAGGAGCAGAGACTGGGCTAGGCATCCTGGAGAATGTCAAAGCCCTGCACAAAACGGGCAAGTTCACAGACGGACAGCTAGTCAGTCAAAAAGGCGACTCCACGAAAGACATCCGAGGTGACAAAATCACGTGGATAGAGGGGAGGGAGGCCGGCTGCGAGAAGATCCGCTTTCTAATGAGTCGCATGGACGACCTGATCAGACATTGTAACGGCAAACTGGGAAACTACACAATAAATGGAAGGACGAAAGTAAGTATTTCAGCAGGTGGAAGTTAAGCTGAATCAACACTTGTACATTTGTAGATTTCTTTCCCCCTCAGTTCAGGAGAAGATGCCACTGAACGCACATACAGTATTACTGTCGTAACACTCAATACCAGGTTTAATTGTCAAGGTCTGCACTCGGATTTCAGTTTATTTTGTCAAACGAATACAGCTCAGACTAGTGCAGTCTAATACAACAGCCCTGCAATAAATCCTAACTTCATTAAAGGATAAGTTCACCTAAAAATGAAAATGAGGTTAGGGGAAATTTCGTAGTCCACAAAACATATCTGGAGCTTCACAGCAAAACAGTATTGCAGCAAGTAGATGGGGACTTTTATATTATATCAAAAAAAGCAACCAAGAGAGAGAGACCATACAGTTCTTCCAGGTCAGAAGCCCCGAGATTTCAAATTGATTTAAAAAAAACATTATTTACCTACTTTCATAAAGCCCTAGTCCTCGCTGTGACCTTAAAGCTAAAAGCATCAGCATGTGCCCTGTCTGATGTGGACGAGCATGCTTGACTGTGCATCATCAAGGGCATAAATAAGGTCTTTTAAAATCAGTATTGGATCTCGGGGTGCCCAGAGACTTGGGTGATGCCAGATGAGCTGTATGGATCATTTATTTGTCTTCTACATTTTAAAACAAGTCCTCATCTACTTAAGTTGTTTTCCAGAGAACGCTGCAACTCAGTTTTGCTGTGAAGCTCCAGAAATGTTTTGTGGACAACAAAACTTCACCCGACTTTTTATCAGCATGGTGGTAAAACAATAATGTATGGATTTTCATTTTGGGGTGAACCTTTCCTTTAAGGTTGTAAGGTTCAGTCTTCCTTTGATTTAAAAAATGAGGAATTGTGTTATCAGTTTATCCATATCCCTCCATTAGTTGTAGCTACTACAGGTGTGCCTAATAAACTTTCAACTGAGTGTATACTTTCAGCATACACAAGCATGATGAATACTGCGCACGTTCTGTCTAGTAGACACGCGCTGCTGCTAAAAGCACGTACACGGAAACAAGGAAAGACACCCTGCTCACAATTATCAATGTGTGTATTAGATGACATGTTTATGTCTTCATTCTTCTCATAGTAAAAGGATAGGGTGTGTGTGAAGGCGCTGCAGCCATTTGACAAACAGTGGGAAGAACGTGACCGTGTCAGTCTGTATGAAGTCTGAACTGTGCTGCTGAATCATCCACAGGGAGATTGTTCTGTAGTCGACTGCAACCTCTGACCTCGCTGTAGAGAGGCGGCAAACCAGAAGAGTTTAGCTGCAGTGATGAATTCAGTTGAGTATCACACACAAACTAAAAGTTAGAGGAGACCTGCATGCTTCAAGGTTGGCAGTGCGGGGGAGAGGAAACTGCGGACAGCTTCTGTTTCACTCTGACAGGTTTTATATCTGAGGTGTTGGGTTGTGACTCAGGCCGGTTCCTCTGAAATAATGAGCAAGTTGTCCCGAAACCTCACCAGTCACTCCTCTCTAACTGCTGCTTTTAAAGAAAGCAGCCTTCGTCAGCCCAAAGCAATGTCATCCTCACTGCTCAAGCGTGGCTTTTTTGGGTTGCGTGTGACCTGTGACTCCTGTTTGAACCAAATTTGGTCACCATGACCTTGTGACATGAGACTGACCCAGGAGGGATGAGCTGCTCTCAGCCAGCCCCCTCTTCCTTCCCTCCTGGGGGAAATACTTGGAAGTCGATGTGTCACTACTTCATTGAATTGAAGTTAGGCTGAATCCCTTTCTCAGTGTTATTTTTTCTATCAGGTACATCTAGATAAAACTACCTCTTGCCCACCTCCGTGAAGGTTGTAGTGATCAGTTTTTGTAGAGACCGATTTAGAGAGTTGTTAAATCAACTTTATGGTCATTTTGGAGGCTGCCGTTTGAGAGGTGCTTTTTTTCAACCCATCTAGTATAACAATAAGGATAGGCTATTTATTTAAAAGACCCGTCAGTACAGCACAATGCAACTCAGCAGCTCCACAAACTGCAGCCTTCAGAATGAACATAAAGTTGAATTTACACTTCTTTAGAGTAGTTTGAACAAAAACTGAACATTATAACCTTCATGAAGGTAGGATTTATTGCAGTGGCTGTTGATGTTTATAATATGACACATGGTGTTTAATGTCTAACCCAAACATTTCCTGACAAGGTTTCCTTTTAATTATAGAGGAATTTAGAGTCGTTATTTACTATGCTGATTCATAAGCGTCTACAGTTTCTGTTTTCACGTTAGTCACTTTCATTTGCCCTGTAAATATGTTAAAAAGTAGCATTTGCAGACACCCTGGGGTATAAAGTTTCTGCCTAGCCCCGGTGTGGACCCTGAGACATGGTCAGTGTAGAAAGTCAGACCCAAAAAGGATTAGGATTGGTACATAACAAACGATACTCCTGAACACTACGCTAGTCCCTCTCAGTGAGTCGCTGTTTTATATTTGTCGCCTTATCATGTTCTGTTATCACGGTGCTTGACATTTAAGGGATCTAGCAGTGAAAGAACACACATTGGATTAAAGCCAGTGGCCTCACTTGCTTCAGGTACTTGGTTTTCTGTGCTGGCACACTGCTCTGATGGCCCGCCACTGTTATTTTTAGGCTGCTTCTCCTGTCCAGTTGTGAATTTCACTGGTTCTTAGTAGACATAAACCGTTTTTCCGAAGCATGCTATTTCAGTTAGCGGTCAGATTGTACTGTGGCTCCCTACAGCTGGCCACTGAGTCAAACTTGACTTCCTCACCCACTGCCCTAGTTGCCTTGGCAAACACACGCCTGGACTGTGACCAGCGAAAATCAGCATGACTTGCACAAATGGAAGGCCGCCAGTATCAATGGCTCAAAGGGATACAACACAATGTAAGCACAATTCACATCGGGAAAGATAGAGGAAAAAGATTTTGCCCAAATAGTTATTTAATGTCATTGTTTCCATTTCCCCCTTTCACTTGATAACATTGTGGGAAGTCGCAGGCAGCAGGACGTGTTTGTTTCTCTGCTGCTCCAGCATGTTGGAGGCTTGCTCATGCCATTATCAGGGACCATTTAAAAAAGTTTGTTGCAGCAGCAGCAGTGTGATTGTCCTGTCACTGACTCGCTGCTCCTCAATGACTGTTAGTATGTCCAGTATGTTAAAACGGTGGCTTTCTAAGCCGAAGCTGCATTATAAACATTCTCACTGCTAATTTACAAGGCTATCATACGTTTATGTTAATGTACATGAAACATGATAACTCTTATCTAGCATAAATTAAATTCTGGATTTAGATACATTGGCCCTCAGGGACTGGACTAATAATATAATGCAATACAATAGTGAGATGTTTCTCTAATTTTTTGTACCTGATGGACAGTTTACTATTATCTAATTAGACGACATGACACACATTTAGAAAACAGCTGTGTTATTGTCTTAGGTATAACTCTCCAATGTGACAAACAAAACGAGCATTCATGGACGGATAAATTCCCCTGAGATAAAGTTAGAAATACACATGCACTGTCAAGACAGTTAATAATCAGTGAAAGCAGTTTCTGGAGAATCACAACATGAGTGGTCCACACCTGTACCATGGATTAATTTATGTGACGGTCATGAAAATCATCTCAATTAATTATTTTTTTTTTTTTTCAGCAAATTAAGAATAAGTTTGATAAATAGTCTCATATCACAGTAACTGTCATATCGATTATTGTCCCAATATCGATATAGAGGTACTTGGTCAAAAATACAGTGAAATGAGGCCATAGTATCGCAATATCTAGAGAAATTCAGGAAAAATTGCTAGCAATCAAATCTGTCTTTCAATTTGTTTATTGCATGTCTTGTCTCTCTTTTTTTTGGCAAATAGATTTCACTCAAAATATGAGTGTAGGGAGGTGGAGAGACAGTGTGGAGCAGCCCCAAGTACAACAGAGATATGGGCAAAATGAAAAACATAAGCAAGCAATTGAGAAAAAATTGGGTTTTTGAATTTCCTTTGAAAAACTGTTTGCCACATGAAATACTAATAAGGCCTTTGTTGCCATTAAACAATCCGCGTTGATTTGCAACGTTGCCTTTCATGTACCGTGTTACAGCTATTGCAAAATGCTTATTGTCTCGTAGTATAAAGTAATACTGTCGTGTCATTCAGCTCCGTCCCATGGCTAGCCAGGCTTTATATTTTCAGTGAAAACTGTTGACAGATGCAAAGAAGCCACCAAGATTATATATTGTTGTATGTTGAGTTATTTGTTGCGTCATTTGTAATGTCACAGCGCGACTGTGGACATGTGTGCTTTCATAAGGAAGTTGACCGTTGACCTAAATCTTAAAGCTCTATAGAGTAAGTCGGCTAGAGGAAGTCATGTGGTGGTGGTCCTCTGGGTGTCGGAGCATTCTACATTATGCTATAGGCTCTGCAAGCCGCTCCTTCCTTCCGCCTTGAGTACCAGCATGCACAGGGCAGCACCTAGCGTGCCACCTTTTTCCTGCTTATTGTTTTACCATCATACGGTAAACAATAATGTGATACTTTTGGAGTTTGTCAGAGCACAGGTTAACCCGTCATTCTTGGTCGAGTTGGAGTCCACCTGCAGTCAGTTTGAGTTTCTAATGAAGATCATAATACCTTTTTGTTGTTTGTGCACTTGTGAGACATTAAAGAGGGCTAAAGGGCTGATAGTTGGTTTGATTTGCTGCACGGTTGTAACATGTCCCGGATTATTTAAAGTGTACATAATGTGAGCAGGGGCCCATGAACAAAAGTGAAGCATTGTAATAGAATTTATTTAAATCCAGTTCCATTTTATCCTAAGTTTGGATACATGTTTATCTCTTCGTTTACTATGCCGTGACTGTCTAAGCAGGACCTGGACGTGATCCAAGTGGAGCTTTGAGAAAGAGGTCTTCTGTTTTTGACTGTTTGCAGCTGTAGAGTCGAAGACGGAAAGGATTTATGGTGGTTGGAGCATGACATAAAGATAATTGTGAATATAAAAAACAATTTATTACATGGTTATGACAGATTTATGTGCATCAATTCAATACAAAATGTTTCTGAAAGATATCAATGAAGTATTTTCTTGTAATTAGCCGCTTTGATCAGTATAATTGTTCTCTGTACAGAATGAGATGGGGCTATTGGCTGATAGTTGATATAGAGCTTTTATTACCTGTCTCTAGTACTTTGTGAAAATCTGACGAAGCACTAAGACTCAAAATGGCTTCTATTGTTTCAGTTTTTCAAATGGTATTTCTTGCTGTGCTGAATCCTCTACAACTGGCAACAAGAAAGTATCGGTGACTGATCCAATTACAGAATGAGCTCACTTGGCTCACACACAGGCCTGATGGAGCCATTCAGTCAGACTGAGCAGTCAGTAAGAAGTTACTGCACAGAACAGACACAGTACTGAGGTGTCTGCTTCGTACTGTTACTGTTTACAGGACAATTTTGATTATGAGCTGATGTTCTTTGATTCTGCCAAATGTGCCGGCTTATCCTATTTAATCTTATGTCTTGTCAGAGAGTAAGAGTAGAGAGATCAGGCTTCTAGGAGTGGATCCCAACATTGAGTTTTTTCCAGATGAAGCTTTAAGCAGCAGAGTTCAGCCTATTTGTTTATCTTTTGTTTGTCTATGGGAGGCACCAGCAGAGTGTGCTAATATCTACGAGGCCAATGACTTCTACACAATCCCCTTCAGATTATTTGCGTAACGATACCAGAAAGTGTGGTTGCTTTTCTGCTGCAACATGTTTAGGGTGAAGTGTAGCGCCGCTGCTGTATACGTCCCTCTATTGTTCACAGCCTACAGTAAAGAAGAAAAGGATAAACTAGGTCATTACTTTAAACAGGGATTTCCTCTGGAGGCAGCACCACTGTCTAACGGATAAAACAGTGAGCTGTCCCGGGCTTGGGCCCAAACTGTCTTGGTTCCCACACTCGTCTGCGCTACAAGGTCTCCATCCCAACTGTTTGTACTCGTGTTTGGATAAGCATCTCTTCTGTGAAGTGAGCAGACCCCTCGCAGCTTTTCCTCTTTGCTCCACCCCAGTTCATGGCTCGCATCAGTGCGTGAACCAGGGATACTCTGATAGCATCACAGTGATCAGTGTATCCTTCCAAGTGATGATCAGGTCAACATGAGGTCAGAATCATCTTTAAGTTGGGATGGAGCAGTTTGACGGAGTAACTGACTTTTACATGCTGCAGAGGTATGTAGTAGTATGCAGGATATTTTACAATTTCAATAAACTTGTCCAAAATGACATCAGTGCATTGAAATGGTAAACCTCACTGGGATTTCATCAGTATAAATTCTCCAAGCATCTTTTCTTCATTATTTTTTTCTTTTCTTTTTTTAAAAAAAGGTTTCGTATCGGTGCATATCAGACAACATGTACGCTGATGCTGATCAATACGGATATATTTGTGATAGGCCAATATCAGCTGGCAGATATATCAGTCTACAATAAATACGAGTACTGTCAATATGTAAACAGATGTAAATAAAGGTGTTAGCAGGTAGCAAAATAAATATACAGTATATTCTGTGAGGTGTATTCAGGGACAGTATGTTTGGGGTATCGAAGGTCCTCAATGGTCCTGTTGACATTCTTCCTAAAGCAATAGGTGCGGCCAGTCGGAATACTCTCAATGCTGCACCTGTAGAAGTCGCAGAGTATCCTGTCGTCCAACCTGAGCCTCCTCTGCTTGCAGAAGGAGCACTATTGTCTCGCCGTCTTTGTGATGGTGTCGGTATGGTGAGTACGGGTCAGATTCCCAGAGGAACCTGAATCTGCTGACTCTCCTCCCTGGACTCCTATTGATGGTGATAGAGTCCTTCTCCCTGCCACTTCTTGTAGTCCACAATCAGATCCTTTGTTTTGCTGACGTTGAGATGAAGGTTGTTGTCCTGGCACCAACATGTCAAGCCTTTGGCCTCCTCTCTGTGCACCATGTAGTTGTGTGGTTCTCAGCACACGGCCCTGAGGGTTGCCGGTGTTGAGAGTCAGGGCGGAGGATGTTGTGGTGCCTATCTGCACAGCCAAAGTTCAGGATCCATTCACGTAGGGTGGTGTTGGGTCCCAATTCTTTAAGCTTTAGATGCGTTTGGAGGGCACAAAGGTATTAAATGCATAATTATAGTCAATGAACCTCATTCTCACGTGTGTTCCTCTGGTGGGAGAGGGCAGTGTTGTGGTCTAGGTTGATGGCATCGTCCATTGATCTGTTTGGCCTGTATACAAATTGCAGCGAGTCCAGTGAGTCATGGAGGGAGGCAAGAGGTGGTGATGGCATTGAATAAATGCTCGAAACACTTCATGATAGTGGTGAGTGCTGCTAAGCGACAATCATTCAGGGAAGGGGACAATGGTGGTCTTTCTGAAACTGATATATTTGGAGATTTTTGTGCAGCTGAGATGATTATTTGGTTAATCAGTTAGTATTTCAACAGAAAATGAATGTAAAAAAAAAAACTTGATAGCCTTATTAATGATATAAACACACAAATAGTTTTAAGAAAAAACATTCTCTACGAAATAAAGATGATGATGATTAATGATAGACTAAATGGTACAGGTACAGTTATTGAACTAGTTACTGAAAGGCATTACTACCCTTAACCACTCATTCTCCTCTGAATATAGGCCATAAAAACATTTTGAAGCATGCCCGGTCCGGCTTTTTAAATTCCTTTCGACCCACATGAGCGACAACAGGGCTGCTTCTTCACTTGTGCACCACTTGGCAGAGCTTTATAAATCCATTTGATTTCATAATGGAATTTTCATTATTTATGATTCTGTACCGGTGGTTGTGACAAAACTGCAAGCGTACCACAAATGGCCCTGTGAAGCAGAAACACTGAGGTTGTCTCTACTGTGTGTGGCTCCACATAATGCTTTCATACGCACACTTTTTAAGTTCGTCATGAAACTGTAAACAAACGGGAGAGTTTTGCAGATTGGGCGAGAGTCATAGTTGACATCAAGAACACCGATTGTGTAAAAATGATCCAATGCTGTGAGAGGTACCCTGGAGTTTGGATCCCACTAACATTGGCTGCATAATGAAGCCAATGTAATATTTCTGTTGAATAAATAAGCCCCTTCGCAAAATATATTATTAATTAGAATTAAATGTAAGATTTTGGTTTTACTTAATTATTTTGTTTACATTAATATTACAGGAACACAGTCATATTCTTGTACTGAACTGGGAATACAAAAATTAAATTAAATTTGCGAGTTTTCGTTTACAGTAAATCATCCGGTCTCGCTCGACATAAATAATGTTAGCCTTGCTCGTGCTTGTCATGGCCCATCAAGTTCAAGTTTGATTTATTTGAGGTTTGAGTGTCTGTTGTCTGAAACAAATTGGTAATGAGAAAGAAAAATAAACAGTTGTGCACAACTTACAGCTCAGTCTCTCCCACAGAGAGGGATCCTTGGCTATAATCTTGCACATATAAAGGGTTTAAATGATGTAGTACATTTCTCACTTTTTGATTTATTTAATTTGTTGTAGATGCAAAACAAAAATGGATTATAATCAAGAATATTATAGTGACTTTGGGTCATTGTAACCTCTTTATCAGCAGTGACGTCTCATGAAGATAATAAATATTCAAGCACTTGTCTGACAGTTTTGTTTGTTAATGTAGGAAAAAATTTAGAGCAACAGTAATGACACTGAAATGTTTCTTTAGTGTTTATCTTCTCGCTGTCACTCTCAATTTATATGCATCTGCAGCAAAAAGTTTGCCTTTCATGTGGCCTTACTGAAAGCCTCAGTTATCTAGTTTGATGACCTCTACTTCTCTCTTTTTCATTCTCTGCCTGTAAATGCCAGTCGGCCTCTGAAGTCGTGCCTGTGGAATGTAAATAAACAGCACGCAGAGCGAGGTCAACCTCCTAATGAGGGCCACCGTGGAACGCGGAAGAATAAGTGGCTGAGAGGAACGGAAGCTCAAATATGGAGAAAGGTCAGAGGTGGAGATGGCAAGGAAGGAAGCCCTGCTGCAGTGTAGAACTTGTCTCGTTTGGATGGAGAAGTGATACTGTAATTCATTTATACCAGGTAAATTGAAATATTTAGTTCTGATCGGACTGTATCACATTTAGTCTGTTGTGGTGCAGTCAAAGAGGGAATACTAGCGATTAAAATGCATGAGCATGTACAGTAGTAATACTGTATGTATACTAGTGTCTTTTGCCAGTACAAACTTCTGTGCCCGGAAGCTGTTTGTATTACTGCTGCATGTCATAGTTTTCATCAAGGCTTTAGCTCAAAGCCAACTGTGGTTCTGTGACTGAGGATCTGATCAAAAGTGTGCCTCTGCTGCTGTGCATCAGCTTGCTGGGTCCTCATGACTAGATCACATGAAAGGCAAACTGGAGTGAAATAGCACTTCATAAAAGGTTGGCATTTACAACTACTAGCTGATCTGCTTTTCATGTTTTGAATGTTTTCTATGGGTTCTGTGTGATAGAAATAGAGGCAAAACAAGAGTTAAAATTTGCATCGCAGCTCTTGGCGGGTTTCTTCTAACATTTGCTATATAGTGATAGCCTATAATATATAGCTTATATACAGTTAGTTGTTTTTGTTGTTGTTGACCAGTGATGGAGGGACTATGCATTTCCTTGTTTCTCACCATAGGGCTGGACACCCCAGCTTTCTGGTGTTATGCTGCCCACTATCTATTTGGAGTATGAGTTGGACAGGTGGCCGATTCTTACATATAAGGTTTTGAGAAATGGTAGCTGGCCAAATGGCAGGAAACCAAACTTGCTTTTGTTAACAGCTTGTATATTTTAGTACGACTCTAGCTGGCATGCTCACCAGGGATCGACTTGCATGTTTTTTTCAGGGCTCATACCGATTATTAGTTATTATGTAGACCAATAACTGATGTCTGGAACCGATATACATTTGCGTTTAAAAAGTACATTTCACTCAAGTCCCGTACAATTTTGACCTACTTGTACTTTTCCATTACCACTTTCTGCTACTTCATACTTCTACTCCACTACATGTTGGAGGCAAATAAGTGCTTTTTACTCCACTACATGTAATAACTATAGTTTCTAGACTGGATCAGAGCTGTTCCAGTCTGCAGATGTGTCCCGTCTACAGCCTATGGCCCAGAGCCTTCAGTGGTGATAGGCTTTTTCTTTTCTCTGACATGTAACCAGTCAAATTGTGTTGTGGGCAGGAGAGTGAGGCAGCGGCATCAGAGCCAAACTTGAGCTTTTACCAGCCGTGACCGCAGATCTTGTTAACGTGATCGCCTCACAACTGCGCAAGAGGCAGTCAAATATTTCTGAGAAATCATATAAGAATGGTAATCACTTCTGCGTAGTCGTGAGTCGGAACTTGAAAATGTTGACGTCCGTTGTGGCCTCTGTGATCACATCGCAAGACGGCTTCCAGTTTATTATATCTGCAATCAGACCAAAAACAATACCATTTCCAATAATCGGGGTGCTGAAAATGCTGAATATCAGATCTGCTAATGGGCTAGACTGATAATCGGTCAGTTTGAAACTGATCCTTAATGCGCACAGGTGAACAACTCAGCTTGTGCAGCAGTTAATCTTTCCTGTGGTAGATAAAGCTTTTCAACAGCTGTCCAGTGCAAGGAAATGAAAGGCGAAACTGCTGTGTCCGACTTTTTGCCGAGTATCCAGGCTCTCACACCTTCAATCAGCCCCCACACACACACGTACGCACGCACGCCACTATTGCACACGCACACAACCACACTTTTCCTAGTAGAGACTGTTTACCCATCTCCAGCCTTGCAGCGTGAGCCAAGCAGTTAAGGGTGGGAGGGGTGACATAGCCGAGGATCGGCCAACCTTCCTCACGCTCTGCACGTAGCACAACCATTAAAATACTGCTCCCGCTGGAAAGAGGCCAGGAGTCAAAGTTTACAGCAGTTCACTCCTCTCTTCTGCTCCAGCCCCACCCCTCTGCTTTCTGTCTGTTCCTCTCTCTCTCTCTTTCTCTCTCTTTTACACACATAAACGCACACAGAAAAGCTTACTGTATTGCATTTTACTGACAGGAAGCCTTTGTCAGTTTGCATGCCCCTCACCCGCCCTGATTCCCAGCAGCCTTTTCTTCTGGGACCCACCCTCTTTTTAAGAATTGATGAAGTAGTGTGTCAGTTAGTGCAGGTGGAGCGAGCCCCCCACCCGCCACCCTCCTTGTCTTTATGTTGGAGTTTTGTTGTTTTTCGGCTTTGAAGGCCCTGATATTGTGCATTCCAGTGGTAACCTGCATCACCTTAAAAGATGCGAGTACAATGTGGACTGACGCAGGCAACTGTCGTCACATGCGCAGGAAAATAAGATTCAGGCGTATGTGTGATGCGGATGATTTATTATTATTTTTTAATCACTTTCACAGAGCGTAACAAAACTTTGCAAGTACAGATTGCAAGACAGTTACTTTATAGCATTAACCTGTTCATCACTATGGCTCTTGATTTGGTGATTTCGTTCAGCTCCTTGAAGTCTAAATATTTTGAAGCATAGCATATCATATCATTTCTCTGCGGTCAGGATAGATTCAAACATAGAGGGTCCGACATTATCTTGACGCGAGACCAAGCAAAGGAGTTTAGTCTGCTGTGAGTGTTTATAATAATGTTGCTATGGTCTATGTTGATCCAAGTGCATGGAAGAATGTGGAGGAACTTGCCTTTTGTTTGTCATATCACTGCTTAGACACGGCGCATGAGGGCTGAATCTGCTCTCTGCATTTGTGCACGTTCACTGCTCACCTCAGCTTTTCTTTCAAGGCAGATACACATGCAGTTGGTGCATGGTATCCCAGAAGTGTTGATTGTAATTTCCAGTGCTTATCGACTGATCTGATATAATATATGTAGTCTGATATGGCAGACAGTGTTGGAACTGATTTTAAGATGATGAAGACAGATTTTTTGACTCTTCCAAGCTGACATCATGTCTTCCATGAAAGTGTTCCTGTGACAATCCTCCTAGCAATGGGCGAGTCACCACTTGTGTGTGTCCTATTCCCGAGGGACTTTCTGTGCCGTACGAGTGCGTTCGCTCGCTGTTTACACCAAGACGTTTACAAGAGCTCATAGGGGTTCACTGCCAACACCCAAGCAGATCATGCAAGTCTTAATAGAGCAGGAAAAGGCAAGGGGAAGTTGACGTGCAGCACGATATCTCCGGTTTATTTCCTTGTGGGTTTAAAGTTTATAATGAGGCAGCTGTGTTGTGAGTGGCCGCTGCTTGAATCAATCTTGGGGCAGGTGAGGCAAGGACAATGCGATCTGACTGTGCCAGGCCTGTCTGCTGCCTCCTCCACTGTTCTGACTAAATGGATCCACGCTGGCAGTTGTATTTGCACCAGAGCACGTAGTTTTAATGCAACCTTGACTGTTTCTTCTTTATGTTAATGCCATACTTCTGTTTACTTGTTTAACGATACCTCGGAGATGTAGACTTTGTGTACATTTGTGCGTTGTCCCAATGTATGTGCCTTAACTAATCATGCTTTTTCCTCTTCTTTTCTTCAGGCAATGGTGGCGTGTTACCCCGGAAACGGGACAGGATACGTGCGGCATGTGGATAACCCCAATGGTGATGGGCGATGTGTCACATGCATTTATTACCTTAATAAGGATTGGACTGCCAAGGTATGTGAGCTATGTCTGGATGAAATAATGTTCATTAGTGCCAAATGGTTCGAATTTTGAGTTTTTCTTGTTAAACTGTGATTTGAAATGATGACTGAAGTAACCATCCAAACAAAATAATTTGCAGAAAGGCTTTGTCCTGTCACAAGCCTATGACGAGTCAGCATAGCTCTTGTCTCCATGGCAGGGTCATCACCCTCCATCCTACCTCATTCCACACCCGAGCAGAGTCGGTGGTAGAGGTTACGTGTCAGTACGTGCTGTTCGGCTACTCTCTCCATTATAATCCCATTAAAAGGCAGAGAATCCTGCTAATCCAGACACACCCAATCAGGGAGAAGAGCAGCCGTATTCTACCTCCCACACATCCATTGTTCCTCCTGCAGGAAAGTGGATTTACGGGCAGACAGAAGAGAGTGATTGAGTTGTTTCTATGGTAGTTTATTACTCACGTCATTGCTGAAAAATTACAATATGGACCAAATAAGCTTTTGAACTTGAGGCATTATTTGGTTGTGTTTTTCCGGAGGAATAATTATATAAAGGTTGAATACATTAACTGTGAAAAACCCTACCAGCCTTTCTGTCCCTGGCAGTATTATTCTGTGTGGCAGAGCATACTCACCTGGTGCTCAAAGCAACCACCTGCCCCACGTGTGATTGAAAGTGCAGATTCAATGTCTTGTATAACATTTTCTTTAGAAGCTCAGTCGGTATTATGCTCAAATTACTTATTTTATACTCTCAAAATAACACTCCATGCATGCAAATGAATAAAACATGAAAGCATTTGACCGTATATTTTACCATACTCGAGTGACGTCAAAGATATCACAAAGTTTGTTTAACTCATAAAATACTAAGTATATCTCTGCATCTCAAGCTCCTCTAAGCACTTCTTTAAATAAGATTGTCCACAGTCTGACAACTTTCACTATTTATTTTGAATTGCAGTAGGCTACACAATATAGGACGAAGCCCCGCCCCTTCCGGTGTGCCCCATGGGATCTTATTTCGGAAAAGATTTGTGCAGTTGTCAATGGCAAGCAACAAATAAATTTTTGATCCCGTTTGAATTGTGGCATGAATCACACGTGATGTTTGTCAGTTTGCGACTTTCTTGACTTGAAAAATTGTCTTGTAGTTTGTCATAAAAATAGTAAAAAACCATTTAGTTTTGTAGAAAACTGCTAAGTGAACTACGTTGTCATTTTAATGCGAAGGGATAAGTTTAGTATTTCAAGATACCTCAATTCCAAAACACAGCAAACCTTCTCCTAATGTTCGAGTGCTCCTCCCTGGCTGACCAGAGTAGCCACAACAAACCGTTACATCAGTTCCTACTGCCACATATATTTAAGAACACAAAATTACTTGTTTTTTCCCACAATTTTGTTTTTACCCCACGACACCTGCCAGGCTCCACAATTTTTTGCGACATTCGCAGATGGACGGAAATGTAGGCTACATGTGATAAATGTGAACTCGAGTGTTTAGAGGTAAATGTTGCTGGATGATGTGGTTAAAGGAACTCGCCTCTTGATTCAGAGACAGATAAACAGAATGCTGCACAGCAGGAAGTAACAGTAAGTCTTTATGACAGAAAACAGCATCCGTAAGGTGGAAGGATGGCTTCAATGCCTCTCTCAGGACATTACAAGACTCATAAGTACACAGTAGATCGTCTTCCAGACTTCCTCACATACTTGACCTCCAGACCTGCATATGAATATTACGTAATTACAGGAAACTCTGTTTTGCCTCTGGATGCTTGTTTGTGGTAGAATGCAGGTCATGCATGAATCAGTTGTTTAGCCATGAGTGCTACTGAACATATTGATTGACGACATTATTAGCTGCCATCAAACAAGTAACAAGGCAAATTGAATGCATATGTTTTGGAGACCTATATTCTGCTATTGGGGGGTAGATAAAAACAACAAACACCTAATTGAACAGTACTTTAACTGTGAACGAGGAGTGAGGAGACTGCTCCTCGCCACCCACTGCACTGCACGCATTTTCAGCGAAGGAGAAGCTAGTTTCAAAAAAGAAGACAAAATCACCAGTTTGGGATGTTTGGGATTTTTGGGGGTTTTGAACCTAATGCAACCAGCAAGCCAAAGGACCTTACAGAAGCAATTTGCTGTCTCTGTAAGCGTATGGTATCGGCAAAGGCCTCTAATACAACAAATTTGTACAGGCATTTACAATACACCATCCTGCCGAGTATGCAACGCGTTCAGCAAGAGACATAGCCCCCTCAACTGCTACTGGAAAAGCCCAACTTCACCAGCCCACAATCCTTGGTGCTGTTGCCAAAACAACTAAATATGACAAGGACGGTCCAAGATGGGCACAAGTGCACATTGTGTCGAAATATCTTGCGAAGAACATTATGTCTTTTCACACGGTGGAGAAGGCCTCGTTCAAGGAGTTGCTTAAGACTTTTGATAAGCAATACAAGCTTCCTGGATGAAAATATTTTTGTTAACCGCCATACCAAACCTCTACAACGAAGTCAGGGCAGAAGTAACTGAAGAGCTGGAGGCCACAGACTTTTTTGGGCTGGCTATGGACATGTGGTCAACTACCAATATGGTCCCCTACATGAGTGTCACTGCACACTATTTAACTGAAGATGGGAAACTGCAAGCGAAGTGCCTCAAAACGACATGTTCCAGATAACAGCTGTGGTGCTAGCTGAAGAGCTGAGGGAGTGCGCACAAGAATGGGGGATCACGAAGGAAAATATGTCCTGTGTCACTACAGACAACGGGGCCAACATTGTCAATGCTCTGAGGAACCTCCGTTGGCCATGGCTAAACTGTCTTGGGCACAACCTTAATTTGGTAGTGAATAATGCCATTAGGAAAGAAAAAGCAAACACCAAGTGGTACACAGTTGGCAGAGGCGATGAGAACTCTGCAAGACGCAAGAGTAACTTGAACTACCACAACATTCCCTGATAACGGTAAGAGAAATAAGCTAAATTTACTACAACTAATTGGCTTATTTAAACATAGGTATTTTTTTATAGTTGAACTCCAAGTTGAGATGGGAGAGATCTGGTCTAATAACAGTGCTGTTGGCCCGGCAGTTCATGTGCGGGTGGAAAGTGAGGATGAGGAATCGGAGGAGAGAGCGCCTCAACAGCCAATGAAGAAGACTAAATCACTGGGTGGCCTCTTAGGCAGAGTAAAGCCTCCGGTTTGCTGAACACTGGAGAGGGTGCAGACAGAGATGGATCTCCGTGAACCTGCACACCTTGCTTCAGCCAGATAAAGTGAACATGCTTGTTTTCCTTTCAAAGAATCTGTGAGCCTTAACAAAATGTGTAATTTTTGTACAGGGATACTTATTTTATTTTTATTTTTACATGCTTTTATTTTATTTAAGCACGACTGTATTCTTTGTTCATAGTTATTTGTTTCAGCTATTTATGCAAGCCTCTGGTCATAGCATTAGCTGGGCTATTGTCGTTATTATTATCTTGTGATTGTGTGATTTCTTTGCACACTTTTTCCATTGTTCTTTGATATTTAAGCTGAACAAGATTATATTTTTTCAAGATACAGGTGTTTGTATTTGTTTTATTCTTTATTTAGTTATTTATTTATGCAGCATCCCTACGTTATTATATTTTATTGTTGTTGCTGTTAATATTATAATCATTAACCTATGTGATGTGATTATTTTTTGGGGTTTTTTTGGTTTTTTTTGTGGACCAAATAATTATTCTGCTTGAATAAATTTGCCTTTTCCTTACCCTCTGACATCCGTGGTCTTTAATGTGAAAAAATCATTTCACTCAAACATCACAGCCCAAAGTCAGGCTACACTTTTTAATAAATCAAAACGCTGATAAATGGCACTCAGTCTAACCTGTGACCCACTTTTGCAGCAGTGTTTTGCACTATATTATATATCCCTGTTTATGCCCTGGCACTAACTCGACAGAATCACAGTGTCTGGTTGTTTATTTGTCTACTAAATGTTATCCTGTTGTTACTTGTGTGCATCAGGTGGGTCACGGTGTCCTTATTTTAATCAGCCAGGCGGTTGCATGATTTCTATTGTCATGTTGATGCACAGGCTTTAATTATTCAAATGAGCCATGTTATGGAACCCCGTTGGACACATGAGTGATTCCCGTCTGGTCTCTGATTGGCTGTTTATTAGCCGTGTGATGAGAAGTTTTTTATAGAATGTGGTTGCCTGGATACCGGGCTCAATGAGAGAATGATGTGGTACCTCTAAGTACAGCGTGAGTCGTCTATATTTGACGACCTGGGAATGAGACTCCAAAATCAACTGTCTGTCTTCAGATTCGCTTTAAGTGTGCGCTTGCGTTACGTAGTGTTGCTTTAATCGTCCACCTTAATGCAGCACACTGGCTTGTGTCGCCTTTATGTTTCTCTCTCCTTTCTGATTTTCAGCAACTCGATCTGTTTTCTCTGTCAGCAGTAAGTTTTATAATGTCCTTCATAAAACACACCCCGCATTTAGGATTTTACGCCGCAATTTCGTTGTCATGACGGCAGGTGAGCCACGTGTGAAGACAAAAGCAACATGCACAGAAAAATATCGCAATAAACAATAAACAGCATAAGTAGGCCTACATTAAATAGGAGAGGTTGCATCACAATCCGTGTGTTTACAGGAGGGATGTAATACTATAGAGCGTCTCTCTCTCTCTCTGTCTGCAGAGTATGTATGATTGAGTGGTGACAGGAGAGAAAGAGCGAGGGCAGATTGTCCACTAGTTAATCGATCGCAGATTGTGTCGTTCTCTCAGGTGGATAAAGTATAAAATGGGTCCCCAGATATACCTGGGCGGCGGTCAGTATACCTGGGCGGACCGCCCAAGTAATGTCTAGGTGTCGGAAACACTGATTTACATGTTGCTAATTTAGCTCTTTAAGCAATTAGTGGGGCTTAGCATACACATACCCGCTGTGCCTTGAGACTGAGGTATGGTTAATTAGAGCTAAATTATCATTTTTTTAAAATTCTTTGTATGACTGTCATCACAGGAACTTCATCTATCCAAGCATACAAAACACATGATCATGTTGTTTGTATGCATATCAACTTCTAATCCTGTCACATAGATTTCCATGAAAACAAAGAAGATCTGCATCTTCATGCATGTCCAGATACATAACGATGTAAACATAAAATAACAGTATAAAGTGGTAAAGGGCTGCGAACACTGTAGAAAATCAATTCACAGTCCAAAGTGCTTAAATCTACCCAGCTGTAAACGTCCTTGGCTGTTAAAGTCTTGTGTTGGTTGCACTAAATTGTTTCATCCTTCTAACACATACAGTCTTATGGACTGCCCTCAATTATGCAAATGAATATACTGCATGCATTAGTAGGCATCATGTTGGCTGTTTGTGTTTAACATTTAAGCTTAAATTACACTGTAGGTCCATACAGTTCATTGTGTATACGTAATTTCAAGTATCATCTTAGAAGTCTGAGATACTCAAGTATTTGTCATATTTTCAAATCTCCTGAAAGTCTCAGTGTGGTACATCATGTTCCTCACGAATATACGACCAATCACAACTTTTGCATGTTTCCCATGCACCCATGACACAAAAATAAAAGGAACATGCCCGCTGGTGGGAGGACAAAATTACAGGCATGCAAAAATCAAAGTGGAAGGAAATGAATCAGCTACTGGAAATACTTTGCTTTCTGTTACGAGTGCAGATTCTTTATTTATATTAGGAGAAACATTGCACATAATGAAACACTGTATGTTAAGATGCAAAAGTGCTACAGAAACATTTTTGCTGCACCAAGATGTATTGTACCCATCCATCCATTTTTCTAAATTGCTTGCCTTGCTCCGGGTTGCTGGGGGTAGGAGTGTTTCCCAGCATGCATTGGTAGGGAGGCAATAACAGATCATCAGTCTGTCATAGCTGGCATAACTGTGGAGACATCGACACCACTGTGATCATCATGATTACAGTAGTCAGCTATCAGTAGACATCGTTTCTGCCATAGATATCCAGCCTAAACACCCACACATGACATGAATCATATTGATGATAGTAATATTTTTTACACCAACAACGTCCGCACATTGCAGTGATGGGCTTCAACTCATGGTCCATCTAAATTCACCAGCAGTTTATCACTTAAGTTTCGACAAGAACTCCACCACTATGAAAAAACTTGGTTGTGATTGATAAGCATTCACACTGATATCTGTGTACGCCATGTGACTTTCTTTAGTGGAAAGTGCTCTCAGCGGGCATGTGGGTGTCAGGTTTGGCTGGATTTTATTTGTTTGACTTGGAAAGACATCCAAAAACTTTTTGTTCCATCCACTGTTTCCACCACCCACGAGAAAAACAAAACTATCATTAAAGATCTCAGTTTTGGTCTTTTCATGACCTTTAACCATCCACAGTTCTGCCTGTGGCCAGTGGCATCTTCTAGAACTTCCACAGTCTACTAGTTCTCAAGTTAACTCACATGAATATGAATATGCATTGTGTTGGATGTATGTCTGGATAAGATTTATTTATGAGAACCAAAATCACAAATGCCTTAAAGGGCTCGTCTTCAAAACAGCAAGAGTAAGGCTGATGATCGGTGCAGATATTTAGCCTTTTTTCCGTATGTGTTTTTTGTGTTTATTACTGTTAAAAAAATAATTGTGAAATGCACTACTTCTTTTCTGATGTAGTAACATTTCTCTGTCTGTATTCACCACTTTGTTATCTCACTCAATGTCCCGCCCACAACACTGTCCTATTGGTTACACTTCAAGAGTAACAGCCTATCTATACTGAATAATCTGAAACTGGAAAGTAACTAGTAACTGAAGTTACCAAATAAATGTAGTGGAGTGAAAGTATAAAGTAGCATAAAATGGAAATGCATAACAGTACAGTACGGTACTAAATTGTAGTTTTAGTCACCGGTTGTTCTTAATTTTGACACTAAGACTTTCATTTTTACTGCAAATGTATATTAGTTCCAAATATTGGTTTTCAGCCTCCATGATTACTAATAATCATATCAGTCGATCCTAAAGATTTCCGTCTTGGTAGATTTGGTGATGCTTAATACAGCACACACTCCTTGAGCAGCTACTTCGTCAGAAATACAACAAAACAGCAGGTGTATCTGTCCACAGTGCCCCCAAACAATCTTGCATTGTTAATTAAAAAGTCACTCAATAATAATTAAGAGTGGAATCTGATTTTGGAGTTTGTTACCTTGCTGAGGAGCCGGAAGTTCAGTCTGCTGCCTGCAGCTCTTCATCTATCAGCTCCTTCTTGTATCATTACTCTGTGCCATATTAAACCTGATCTACTGACAAAAAATGCCCTAAATGACCTTGCTTTGTTTGTAGAAGCATTTTTGATCAAAGGTCACAATCGGCACAAACCGCTGGCACAAATGCATTACGTTTGTGGTTGGTGGTGCGGTTCACATTGAAATCATCCTGTGTTTTGCTAGTTTTACTCTTTTAACCAGCAGCGGTAGGAAATGTTTGGTTTGCATTAGCAAACTTGATCAAACTCTGATATGGCTGTAAGACAGTGAACAGTAAACAGTGAGGCTGATATCAACAGGATGATAAAAGATATGACTTGTTTCCCGTGAATCCCTCACGTGAAGGTAGGCCTTTGGCGTCCAATGCAGTAATGGTTGACTGGTCATAAACAACAAACTATGTTAAGAAAAGGTAGATGAAAGGTTTAAAGCCCTTTTTTAAAGTTGTTTTTGTTTGGTCTTTTTTTGTGTATCATCTCAGTCACATGCTTTTTATGGATGTTGGCTACTTGTGCCATAAAACACAATCTGTTAGGTTGTATACAGGTGTACACAGGAAGAAGCAGGATCTTGTTTCTGGGCGTATAGATTACGTGGTATCGGATCGGCGCATAGAGTCACATACTCGCTGGTACTTGATCCAGCATTGTAGGCAGTATCAGAGGCATTTCTGATACAGGTGTCTGTATCAGAACAACCCTAGCTGTGATGTCCAAGCTATGTCCAACCTAAATGATAGCATGGACTTTTCAAACGAATAAATCTATTCGAAGGAATTTTTACTTTATTGAATTTTATAACCATTATGCATTTTATTTTCTGAGATTTTAAAACCTTTTTTTTTTTTTTTTTGAACATTCTTTTTATTGAACATTTTCAAAATTATAACAGTCCAGCACAGTATATACAGGTCATATGAGATATGTAGCAAATCCAGAATACATCCACAGCAGTGATCTCAAAAATCCTTATTAGGTCTAACTTTTCAGGCAGTTCCCAGGTACTCCAACACCTTGCCAAACTTTGCTGTAAAAAGGTCCCTCTGACCATTAATACCAAATCTTAGTCTTTCTAGAGAAATATAGTCTGATATCAAAGACTTCCACAAACTTACTGAAGGAGGTTCATCTCCCACCCATTTGGTCATAACAGCCTTTCGGCCCAACTTAAGCAAAAAATGTACAGTGTTCTTATGTGATCTTAGTGATTCAGGGATATATCCCAATACACATGATATTAGATTAGGCTGTAATTGCTGCTTGATTATCACACTAACCTCATCACATACAGTTTGCCAAAACCATTGAATCTTTTCGCATTCCCAGAGGCAGTGAGATCTTGTCCCTAAAATAGTCTTACATTTTGGGCAGTTTGGAGAGGCCTCTGCTGTATATTTACTATACATGTATGGAGATATATAGACATTTTGTAAGATATTATATTGCATTTCTCTGAGTCTGTTACATATGGATATTTTCGAAGGTAGAAGTAGGATTTCCTCCCATATTTCAGTGTCTATTGTTGTTTTCAACTGAGTCTCCCATGATTTCCGTAGGAATGATAGTCTGTCTGTATTCAAATGTTGCAGCTTGGAATAAAATTTGGAGACAAAGTGACCTTGTTTAAGACTATCTAAAAGAGTCTTTTCTAATAAATTAAAGTCATCTGGAAAATTGAGAGTTTCCATTTTAGTATATACATAGTGTCTGACCTGAAGGTATTTGTAAAATTCTTTTGTTTGTAGTTTGTATGTAGCCTGTAATGATTCAAATGTTTTAAATTTCCCCCTATCCCAAAGGTCATAAATATGGTAAATTCCTGCTTCATACCAGTTCTGAAAGTTAGATCCAATGCCCCCTCTAGTTAAATCAGGATTATCAGTCATTGTTGTTAAACAACTCAATTTATGTTTAGTCCCAAATAATTTCCGTAGAGAGTTCCAAGTATTACCCACATTAGTAATTAAAAAATTGTCTTTCGCCATAATTGGTAATTCACTCCTGCGTTTATCAAGTAAGTTGACAAGAGAGTATGGTTTGGAGAAGGTTGCTTCAATCTCAAACCATGGTGGTTTCGGTTGAGCAGTTGCCCATATTGAGATAATTCTGGCTTGCATTGAGATTGTATAGTTTGTAATGTTGGGGAGGTCCCATCCTCCTTGTTCTTTTGGTAGTTGTAAAATATCTAATTTAATTTTAGGCTTTCTGCCAGCCCATATAAAGTCAGAGAGAGCTTTATTTATATCTTTAATGTTGTTTCTCTTCAAAACTATGAAAAGCATAGATAGAGGATACATAATTTTGGGGAGAATTATCATCTTAATAAGATTGACTCTGCCGAGGAAGGATACAGGAAGCTTCTTCCAACTTAACATCTTGTCCTTAATGTGTTTTACCATGGGTTTAAAACCTTTTTAAAAATGTCAAAGGTTAGTCGGTGTCCATTTTGGGTTACAGCACAGTTTGACTGGGTGTACCCATCCAGAGCTTTAAAGTATGTCAGCTTGATGTAGGTCAGAAGGTCATGTCCTGCACACAAGGGTCATCCTGTGTTCACTCTTATCCACACACCCTTTACATGCCTGCACACTGAACGTTACCACCAATCAGTGTAAAACAATCACCAGTCACGTGTTGCAGAACAAACATTCCTCCTGTCTTCTTTGACCCTATTGTGCTTTATTTAGTTTAGTCACACCACCGGCATTCCCCCTCATTCAAAGTAGTATAATTGGGAATAGCATTAGTCTTCCAACAAAGGGTGTGAACTTTTTTTTCTCCGCTGGTTTGCGTGTGAAGAGAGGGGCCTATCATATCAGCTGTGTGAGAGTTTAAGCGGCACGCTTGCAGCAATCTGCTTTTTCACTCTCCAGGTCCTTTATCCAGCCGGAGCAGTTTTCCTGTGAGTTATTCTTCCTATCCCTCCACAGGAAAGCCGCCCCCCGCTGCCGCTTCCGATCCTGAGCTTTCCTCCTGGCCCTTGGAGTCGGACAACCCTTTTCCTTAACATTGTCGTCCTATGTTGATCATTTAAAAAGCCTCACATATGAGATCTATTTAAGTGGATCTTTTTATATTAAGTATGAATGCAGTTTTAAGGAGACGTGACCTTTCTGAGTGTTTTCCTTCCAATGTGGATGAACATGACACAACATGATCACTGCAAAGGCTTCATTTAGCCTTTACTCCTACTCTTTACCTTCCTGCTATTGCTTTGTCTGGATTTGTATAAATAACTGGGTTGTTTCTTGTCGTTCTGCTCTTCCAGGAACACGGTGGCCTTCTCCGAATCTTCCCAGAAGGAAAGGCCCAGTTTGCCGACATAGAGCCCAAATTTGACCGTCTGTTGCTGTTCTGGTCAGACAGACGGAACCCTCACGAGGTTCAGCCCGCCTTCGCCACCAGGTCAGCATCCAAGTCTGTTCACCACACACGGTCAGATGATCCACCTGTTTTGCAGTGATTCATTATTGTGGTTATCTCTGCAGGTATGCCATCACGGTGTGGTATTTCGATGCAGATGAGCGAGCCAGAGCTAAAGAAAAGTACTTAACGGGTGAGATTGGATGTAAACTACACAATCCTGTTTCTGTTGTTTCATCCCAGTGTTTTTTTTCATCATCTCATGTGTTTGTTTCCTTGTTGTGCAGGTGCAGGAGAAAAAGGAGTAAAGGTTGAACTTGGCAAACCGTCAGATCCCAGCTAGTGGGGAACCTGCACCCCCCCTACAAACAGCCAATAAGTGCTCTGTCCTAAGAAAGTGGCCTATAGAGAGCATGTGTGTGTGTGTTTTACATGGCGAAACAGCAGACTTTTGCGTGAGTGGGTGGAAGATCCATGTTCATGGAGACAAAACAAATACACAGTGATTTCTGTTCATTTTCAGCTTACTGGGGCAACCCAGCGGACCTTGAATGTCATGACATTGTACTGAAAGGGATTGTGTGGATTTTATTTTTTTTTCCTTTCACCTCTTTGGTGGAGAACGCTCTTACGTTACAGCAGACGTTTTCATAAAATCACTTCAAACAGGAATTAAGCTCAGAGAATCTACATCTTTTGCATATTTGTTTTTTTGCAGTTAATTCTTTAAAGGTACAGTGTTCTGCATATGCTTAATGTGTTATGCTTTTCACATGGAATCAGCTGTAAGCTACTGTATGGCGAAATGTGCTTGTCGGCAATAATATGAGGAATGATCTGAATTAAAAACACCCTTTTTCTGACAGTCTTCTTTGGTCTTAGTTTTCATTCATTTGCAGCGCAGTAGATGCTGACTGTGCCGCTTGTCTCTTCCTGCTTTCACTAAATACATTTATTATTAGAGTTAGCTTTGATTTAAGGAGAAGAATACATCAGTATGTACTGTGCTGCCTTCATGGCTGTCATGTTTGCCTTATATGCAGTTTCATGCTGCCCTCTGCAGGCCCTCAGTGTATTGCAGCTATAAGATTTTCTCATTATCTGGACTTAATGATAAAAAATGTCATAATGAAAATGAGTCTTCTCATTGAATGAGAGGAAATAATTCTTAACTAAACAGCATTTGTTTTTGCCTGAATCAATATTATATGTAGCATTGTCTTTACTGCACTGTAAGCTACTGCATATATCAGTGATTATTAACTGAAAAGAAGACATTTTTGTACATTGCCCAAGTTGTAAATGACTATCAAGCAGTAGATTACTGAAGCTCTCTGAGGTTATTTGTTCTGCATTATGTACCATGAGTTGCCTGTTTGGTTCCCTCTTTCAGTTTTATATGGAAACTTTCTGCATTAGATGATACAAAAGTCACTGATCTAATGAAACAGTTCATTTAGATTCAGATGTACTTTAGTAACCAAGACGAACTCTAAATTTAAGCCTCACAAATACATTGTGAGAATTATGGGATTCATGCAGGAGAAACTCGGTGGAATCTGGCTTGGTAAAACTTTATAATAACCATTTATAAAAGGTTAATTTATAGTTAATCAAACTTGATTATAGTTATTTCACTGTTAAAAACAATAAAATGCTTGATAAACTGTATAAAACCATTTCTAAAGCGACTGTCAAGTTGCAGCTGATATTTATAAACTTATTTATAAATTTACTAATGAAGTGTTAGCCCTGGCTCAACTTCATCAGCAACGCTAGACTTTTCTCCTCTGGTGTGAAGTGTTTCTATTGTAATCCTCTGCCACCCTCAAAATGATCCAGTCTTATTACATTTAAGTACTGGTGTGTGTATATTAAAAAACATATCTTTCACAGTATTGAAAGTTTTTTAATAAGAATTAAATGAATATCTCCTCTATATAAACAACATCTGTATGAAAAAGAGCATAGACAGTACATAAAATAGTAATACAGTACATATTACAAAAGTCAGGAAATATATTAAGCCGTATTCAATATAAACTATACAGTGAAAACGTTTAAGAGCAGTCAAAATTAGATCATACTTTGTACAAGGAGTGTGCAAAATTAATGTCCCATTAGTGGACCTTCATATACTGGCAGAGAGGAAAGTCTGTTAGTTCTTCTTCTCTAATAGAAAACTGAATGTGTCGAGTAAGAGGGCAACCTTCTGCCCCATGTGCCTCAGAGACACAGAGATTGTGCAAAAATATACAAGTGTTAGCTGTGAGCTCTTCTCAGTAATGGCTGAGCTCCTCTGGAGGAGGAGGGAGGTGGTAGCTGTCATCTCCTCCGATATAGGCACCGATGCCGCTGCTTTGGCTCCCCCACTCGTAGCTGTCAGCAGCCAGACTGAGAAACAAATTAACAAACATCCATTACTATGCCATTTGAAATCTACCTTTTGCCACATTTCTACTTTGTGTACAGTGTTTTGGTGATTAGATCATGGTCTGTTAACCTGGCCTGGATGTTCTGAGGCATGACGCTCCACGCCAGGTCATCATCGCTGTCATAACGCCGTGGGTTGTCGAAGAAATAAGACCTGGAGGAGAAGACATGACCAGGAAGCCCCGAGCCACTCTGCACGACCAGCAAACAAGACAATAATCGTAAGATATCATACTGAAGAAAAATGGTAGTTTCATACATTATAAAAGCTAAAGACTGTCAAATTATCTACCTGTTTGCCTCATGACCCTTTAAAGTATGAGCGGTCGAAGTAACAAAAATGAAATGATGAAAATGGAGGGGATAAAATGAACATGTAATAAAAAACGGATTGATAAATTATGACGCGATTTGATCAGTTTAAAGCCTTAAACACTTTTTGATTTAAAAAGTTGTGATATGATGACAACAACCATGTTTTATCATTTACCATGTCTTACAACCGTCATTCATCATTCACAACACAAAAAATGTCATTTATTATTTAAGGGAAGGTGTCCTCCAGGCTGAAAAAAAAAAAAAACTGTCCATTTTTTCACAAGAAAATAACAGAAACTGAGATTTTGTGACACTGAACCAAAGTATGTTTTCATCTGCCTTCCTTTAAATCATATCTGGGCCCCATCAGATTTCTCTTGTGACGCCTGGGAGGATTCCTGACCCACAGGCTGGAAACCACTGGTTAAGGGTAATCACTGGCTCACCCTGTCTTGGTTGGGCTTCCGGACTCTGAAGAAGAAAACTACGAGGGAAGTGGGAAGCAGCTCCCACACGAACAAGATCACTCCGAAGACGATGTAGCCAGTGTCGCCCAGAGTCGATTGTAAATCTGCCTGAAAAACAAACAAAAAACGATTTTATTCAACATTCCCACACCCTATTGTTTAAACCAGATTTGGAGAAAACTACATTTCCTAATTTCAGTCATCAAAAAGGAAACATTCACCAATAAGGAAAATATTTTCCAAAAAATTAATTTTACAGCTTTTTCCCATAAAGATGATACCTCACATCAATTTGGTACTCATTACTATCTTACCAAGAGTTGATCATATGCTTGATACTTCGATAAATACAAAGTTGTTAAGCTTACGTTATCATACAAAGTTTCAGCTGGTTGCCTCAGCAACATTTCAGGAAGTCACTGTGCAAATACAGCTAAAACAGCACTTGATTTCCCATTAAAGCACAACTTGTCACTATGCCAGGCTACCTGTGTCCAGAATCCAGTGTAAGCCAAGCGAAGTACTGCTGGCTCTAGATTCATACTTTTACTGCACAGATACGAGTGTGGAATCAATCTTCTCATCCAACTCTCAGGAAGAAAGAATTTCCCAAAATGTCCAACTAGTCCTTTAAGGCATTACAACCTCCTGTGGCTCACCTGGTCAGACACGTTGTACCAGTCGTAGTCAAAGGAGTTAATACTCTTGTTTGAGAGACCCAGGACGACCAGATTGTAGCAGGCCCTGGACGAGTACAGGAGGATGACGATGGCTCCTATGACTGTCACCTGGCACACTGATGTCCCCTGTACAGTTTGAGGAGTTGGGACAAGAAATTGCATATCAAACATACATCTAACCCTTAGGAGGAAATGAGACCTAATTGAATGTAAACATTTGTAAAATCATATTAAATACTACAAGGAAACACTACATGGTAAGTAAAACAATACATTTCGAGTGAGATATCCTTTTAAAATATTACTTTGGTAAAAGTGAAAGTCACCCATACAGATAGCACTTGAGTACAAGTCTTAAAGTATCTGATAATAAATGTACTTAAGTATCAAAGTAATTTTCTGGTCATGAATGGACCTATGTGTCAAAATTACAAGTATAAGTAAATGATACATTATTCACATGTATGTTTTTACTGTATACAATGGGTCAACTGATTCTCTGATCCCATACTCTGTGTTTTTATGATATTCAGAGTCAGTGGGTGTTTTTATCCTGGTGCCAATGAAATAAATACATTTAATAATGCAGTATTTTGGCTCTATTGCAGCATGTAATCTACAAAGTAACTAGTAACTAGCGGAGTGAAATAGCCACTATTTGCCCCCAAAATCTAGTGGAGTGGAAGTATAAAGTAGCAGAAAATACTTGAGTAAAGTACAAGTACCTCAACATTGTACTTATGTACAGTACTTGATTAAATGTACTTCACTAGTTTCCACAAACAGTACCTCAGTCGTACCTGATATTTTGTTGATCAATGTGAAAGAACATATTACACAACTGTGCTGTACGTCCAGCTTGTGAACGCACCACAGTACAACCAGTCCTACATAAGAACCACACTGTTGCTAGGAGACAATCGCTATGTACAAAGGATGAATTACGTGGAGAAGTACATCTTCACACAAGGGTGCTATATTCAGCACACAAAACTGTTTGATGTCACACAAATAACTATGAAACAGAACACAAGCCACTTGTAGTCCAATGTATTCATAGTGGATTTCTGCTCTTGGTGCCGCACAGTACAGAGGAGTGTTTCTCACCTTGGACTCCAGGTAAATGTTGGCCAGTGACATCTTAGCGATCTTGTAGAGACACACAGCGAGCGAGACGGCACACAGGACAAACAGCGTGTCGTTGATTGCGACCCTCACGAGCACAACCGTGTGTTTTTCTGCAGAGGACATCCTCACCAGCAGGGCGCACACTAAATTCACAACTAAAAACACCAGGCTGATGAAGAGGAAGAGCAGGTACAGCGGCAGCCTGGGAGTCAGGAAACCAGAAATATTAAAGTTACACAGAATTCAAGCTTTCTCCGATTTCTTTAGCCAACACAGGTTTTTGCCAAATAATAGAATAATATTATTAAAATGAAAATGAAATCTAAAAATCTGATCTTACCTGTATCTTAAAAGCTCTGGTGCATATTTGGACTTTGCCTTGAAAACAACCTGTGACAAAGAAAATAAATCATGCATCACATCATCATGCAAATGCATCACGCTACTTTGGCAGCTTATTTTCACTTCTGTATTCCTGCTCTCAGAAACAACAAGACGTTCCTTTGAAACAGGAACCTCACAGCTGAAAAAAGGGGGGTTTTGAACTTCAGATACACAATGATCGCACAGCACAGGGCCACATGCAACGCTGTGTGCCTCACTGTCAACTGTGACTCAAAGCAGCACAAGAGGATTATGCTAAGAATAAACTTTAGATGGAGGCCAGAGAAGATATAATTTGATATTTGGATCAAGTAAGCAGATGGAGAAATGATTCACTGCGGTGCACTTTGTAACTGATCTGAATGAAGGTACTGTACATCACACTGAAAGCAACAGGTTACATTTACTGGACAGCCCTTGTGACAAACAGTACCAAACTTTTTCCCTTGGATGGCCAAAACTGAAACTCGATGGTGGTCCACGGGACAAAAAGCAAGCACCTATTGTATTGTATTGTATTGTTAAGAGGCAAATTGCTATTAGGATCCCAAGTTACCTTAATTGACTGACTTCCTGCACAAAACTCTTGCTGAGATTATGAAAATAATTAACAATTAGGGATCCTACATATTTAAAAGCATTCTTTCTTCAGAAAAAATAAAAGAGCATAAATATTGTTATGTTTTTCTTCATTATTATTTTTTTCTTTGCCAAAAACCTTTGGTGGACCAAATTGAATCTTATAATGATAATTAAGCATCGATACATCTATATAACCATTTTGTATTATTGATTAACACAATTCTTCACATTCAAAAGGCAAATTGTAATTAAAATCCGCAAAATTGGTTGTTAAAGGTTTTGTATGAAACATCTGTTGATGTAAAGCAAAGGAATGGCAATATAGTCCACTGCTCTGAACACATCAGTAAGATCATTATATAATGTAATGCATATCTTGATGTGTTTTTATTGGAAAAATATTTTTATTTAGATCTGACAATTAATAATCCATAGTTTTACCAATCAAGTGATCCTTTCCCAAGTAAATAAGTTTGTGTACAGTTTGTGTTATTACTAGAAGCCATTTTACATTTTGTTCAATGGCTGCACATTGCCAAGAAGCTTAGTTAAAGATCTCCTCCAGACAGGTTTTTAGGACATAGCCTGTAAAAACAATACTCTACTTGATATAATCATTTGTGCCTGATAAGATTAATAAGAAATCTTAAAATTACATAAACTTTTTTGGCATTGTTGAACATCCTGGATCTGTGAAAAAACATCTTGCATAAGTGGCATTTTGGACCAGGACTGGCTTCCCAGCTGGTGATGTCACACAAAACCCTGCTCTACATACAGCTGAGATTTAAGGTCAACAGGTGGTTGATGTGAAAACTCAAGTGTCAAACTCTGCTCATCATCATTCTGCACACTGAAGCTCAAACATCCAAGTGAAATAATGGTAGGTAAACACATTTGTGAGTGCAGGGGACACAAAACAATCCAGATACTGTCCTCACAGCAGGTGCAGGCACACTATATGAAGCCCTGTGACAATATTGACAGCATCCAAACTCACCTGTGCAAAGTAAAGGTTCATGAGACTGAGAGTGAAGAACTGGAGGCAGACAGGCAGGCAGTAGAGCAGCCAGAAGGGAAACGGCCCCAGGTTGTTGGCTGTGACAAAGTTTTTGAAGTAGAAGGAGAAGAGCACGGTGCGCAGGGCCGACCACAGCAGGCACAGGGACAGGAACACCGTCTGGTAGCTGAAGCGCTTGTGTCGGTACCGCAGGACCAGCCAGAGCTGCACGTAGATGAAGATGAAGAGGAGGGAGTAGAAGACGGTGTAGGCTACAGTCAGGCCCAAAGTGACGTACGGCGGCACGGCTGGGCTCAAGGTAGGCAGAGGCAGGGACTTGTCCATCGGCGACGGCTCCTTCTCCGTCACAGGGGCCGCCATGACCGGCTCTCCCTGCCCGGAGGAGGAGGGAGCGGAGCGGAGGAGAGCAGAGGGGCCTCTGCCGGTGTTCACCGCCGGTCTCTCTCGGCTCTCACACCCCGGCAGAGGAGAGGTGAGAGCCGCGGCAAAAAGAAGGGGAAAATAGGCTGTCAAGAAGCGGGAGAGAGGAAGAGCAGGGGGAAGAAAACACAGCTAACTTCCTGCTGCAGAGCCGGAGACAGCCAGAGCGCGAGGCACATGATCAGCGATGAGAACGAGGCTGTCGTCAGGGGCAGCGGCCAGGAGCCGAGCGCGAGGACCAGCCCTCCTGCCGCACTCTGTACGTGACGCTACGCATCAGCTGACGCACGCTGCTGTACCTTTAACCCTGTGATGGGGGCTTCCCACCGCACCCCTGATCCCAGGAGAGCAGCTCAGAGCTCTTACATGGATCTACTCTCATTTCATTAAGATCCATTATATCATGTTTCATTCATCATCATCATTATTCAACACTGGGAAGTTCCAGACGACACACCCACACATTCACTGCTACATGTAAGCCTATGGACAGTAATTACATTTAATTGGTAAACTAGTTTTTAAAGGGACACAAGCATTATAGTAACATCATGTCAACCATGTATAGGTACAAATATGTTACGTAACATTTAAACATTACATTTTGGACTTTTTGGTTTTGTTGAATTGAAAGTCTTGATAAAGATTAACAGATGCTCATTTGCACTTAAACGCACAGTAGTAAGGCCTCATTTCTGCTAGGAGTCTCAATCAAAACAAAACAGAAGCTGCAAGCGGCGTTAATGCTTTCACCTTTTATTCACATTGGCTGACTTCCTTCCTCACTCTCTGACTCTCTCCCAGAAGTTATAGCGACAGGCAGTTAAATGAAACGCACCGTTACATTGAGTAAAGTATGGATTCCCCCACAGGTTTGGAAAAGTTTAGGATAATGCACTGTAAGTACTCAATTTTAAAACATATATAACAAAAATCTAGTAATTTTGAGACATTCTAATGCAGAAATGTTTCATATAATATTATTAAGTAAAAGTTGGAAGAATTGGTTGCTAAAACAGGCCCCTCTTCACTCCTTGTTTCCAACTTATACGTTGATTGAAAGAAAATGTATTTAAGATTATGAAATGCTATATGAAAACTAGAGATAAAAACCCTAACCCTTTTTGCACAGCCTGCTGGAAGATGCTAAATGACCAGCAAGCTGTAGATATCCTAGAGGTATATAAAAAAAAACACAATCACAATATCCCTGGTTGCCACCATTTTACTAGGTATCTTTAAAAAAGAATGTGCAGACAGCAAAAATAAGCCAGAATTGTTTGCAGTAGGAGCATAACACGTATTAATGAATTAAAATCAACTAAAATCTAAATGCCATATAGTGAACCTGCATCTTTGTTGCACCTGGGGGTCAAAGGTTCAGAGTTCAGAGCAGTGACCAGATCAAGGGGCAGTCTGGGGCCTGCTTTGCCAAATTGGTATTTCAGCATTGACAAAATGCTAAATGGTCAAATTATTGCAGCAAAGGCCAAAATATTCTGACTTATTGTCCAAAATATCGGTGAAGCTGCAAAAATACTGGATCCTACAATTCAAATTCATTCATTCAATTTCAGTAGCGTTTTTAATTAAATCGTCTCTGCTTATATATCTTTCAGACTCCACTGCCACAGTTTGTAACACAACCTTTCTAGTAAAAAAAAATGTAGGTCTCGAGCTCAAGCTCAACATTGTTATCTGGACTTTAGACAACTCCTCAGAGGCAAAGTAAAACTCAATTGACAATTAAACTAATCATAATGAGTAAAATCACTTATATATGTTCCCTTTTAATTACAACCAAGAGTATATCAGTTGTGGTCAGAGAAGTATAATTTGCTTTATGATTCAATAAGAAACATATCAAATGTGCACACAGAGCTCAGTGAAGTTTGTTATGGTGAGTAGTCGCAGGGTTTTTTGTTTCACAGGACTGGGGCATGTGAACATGAGGGAGGCCGAGGATGGAGGTCAGTCTAGCTCACCTTTGACTTCTGTGATACATTCATCTTTTCACACACAGAGAGAGAGACTACCACCCATTAACCACACCAAGCAAGATGCTGTCAGCTAACTTCACATAAAAGCCACATTATCAAAAGGAAAAAACATTTTTAAACATGGCCTCTAATGTGTAGCGTATATGTACAAATTAATTTAATTACATAATTCAATCAGTATTTTAACTCATGCAGTTGTTTTGAGTTAAAGACACACTTTACTTGTGCTATAATAAAGCTGAAAGCCTTTTAGAAACAGAAGCAAAAGACTAAATTAAAAGGTAATTAATCAATAAATCTGACGCACAATATATCGTGTTTCCTCCAGCCCTTTCAATCGGCCACGTCTCCAGTTTTGTTTGTGAATAAAACAACAATAATAATAGAGTGGTGACATAATGGCACTTCAGTCTGATTATCAGTCTGCAGTTTCGTGCCACATCAGATCACATTCACTGCATGTTCCCAGGCAACACGGCCAGAGAAAACAGGCAAACACTAACAAGTCACAACTAATGGCATCACTGGCCTCGGGGTAAACATCCCATCAGCCGCTGAGAGTCCAACAAGGGTCCAATGTGTTTCACCATTTAAGCGCAGTGAATATCAACAGTGTTATAGAATAGATAGTGTGTATAGCATAAAAACACGTCTTGTTATTGGGTGAACTACTTTTAGTTTCATACACAGAAGCACTTTTGTCCTGTAAGTCCTGTAGTCATGATGATGTGTTTTCTGTTTTGATCAAATTCTATACAATTAAAAGGTTTTTTACTTAGTATAAGAAACATACACACCTACAATATTTATGTACTTACTGTATGTATATCAGCCTATAACCTTGGAAAACCTTTGAATTACTTGGAGAATATATTCAGAAACTTCATAAAATGACCAGAAGGTGGCAGTTTGATACTGTATAAAGATGCAAAGTGAAAGAGAAATAATGTTTATTCAAGATGAGGTACTAAAATCAGACAAGGGAATATTGTGCAATATTTAGTTCATGTATCACTTTGTCTGAACTGATTTATATATCAATGTCTTGAGGGGACTTCTGATTTCAGCTTTTATGGCGTAATATGGAAGAAAGTGGAACCATAGATGTATAAAACTGTATGTATGTGCAAACAAATGTATGTATGTATGTATGTATGTACGTATGTATGTATGTATGTTGAAATGTTGAAATGTTCATAGCATCACTGCTGTTTGAGAAAAAGTCCTGTCAGTAGGGTAGCTAAAAATGGAAGGTTTACCCTGGAGGTGATACTACAGAAAAGGTCATGGAGTCATTAGAATCGCAAGGATTTATCCCCTAGAAGCATAAATGTGCCCTTTAAATTTCACAGCAGCTTGGTCAGTATGTCTCGTGTAAAAATAAATACCCTTCATGATTAAAGCATGGCATGGATAAGGTGAAAGTATTCAGTATTTCCAAAAAAACAAACAAAAAGAAGTAAAAATGCAACAAAAACATGTATTTTCATTCTTACACATTCCCACAGGCCACAAGTTTTCACACATGAAGAGCAGTTTACTCTTTCTGAGGAGTACTGTTATGTGGGTGTTCACCAGGCAGGGAAGATGTAAGAAAAGACACTCCATATATGGAGTTGCATTACGTAAAATGCAGTGGTAGAAGAAGTATTCAAGTATGCAATACCAGACTGTGAAAATACTCCACTACAAGTAAAAGCCTCACATTCAGACCAGTTTTATTATCATCAGAAAAATGTACTTAAAGTATGAAAAATATAAGCACTCAGTGTGCAGTAACTTGACGGAACTGTCAGTGTTTTAACTATTATATCTGATGTTTTTGGATTAACATTACTGTTCATTAATGTTTACGTTGCATTTTACTGCTGTTGATGTTTAATGTTGAGCTAATCAGAACTACTTTATATACTGTTGGCTACTTTAATCAACAGTTTTACATCATATTCAATAAGATCAAGGTATGTTTGTCGCATTGACGTCCAGTGCGAACCACGTTTCTCTAAAAAAAAATCGTTTTCAGCTCTGTGACGATGCATTTTCCAGATAATCCAAGAGGGTTTCAAAAAACGTTATTTAACTTAAAGGTGCAATATGTAAGACTTGACCACCAACTCACCAACTGTAGGTAAAGTGTTGTTAGCTAGTTAGCCCAGTTAGCTGTGCAGCTAGCAGTCTGGACTGGCTGGGAGTTCAGAGAACTAGGGAGGTGCTGGTATTTACACCACTAGCAAGGAGCTTTAGACTGGGATCAGTCAATGCTAGCTGGCCTGGCGATTGGCCACGAATGGCCAAAAACAATACTAATCATCATCTGGGGAGCATGAGTTAAGAAGAAGAAGAAGAAGAAGAAGGCAACTTTGTTCATCCCTCCTGGTGAAATTGAGTTTTCCAAACCAAATCTAGTGAAAATCTTTGCATTGTGTTATCTTACTCTCACTGTCAAAACATTTTATCTACCAAAGTGTCTGCAAGCAGCATTTTAGGCTGATGTTAGCAGTAAACAAAGGTCAGAGGTCATTATAAATCAATAGGAATCAAGGGGACCCTGAATACCCACATTAAAATGTCATGACAAAGTAGCCAACAGTTGCTCAGATGAGTGGACCAAAGTGTTGGACGGATGACTGACCATCCGTTTGCTGTGCAGAAAACAGCTCAGAGTTGCGCCATATTACCAGCATGCCCCTCATTATCCCAGCTGGAGTCGAGTCTGATAGCCACAGCGGTATGCCTCAGATGATTAGAGTATGGTACAGTGCTCTGTGATATTGTCCTTTACATAATGTTTCAATCAAACCGGCCGTGGGGCTCTGTTGCTGGTAACTGGTCCATGCTCTGATGTCTGTGCTCTGATGGCCCCTTGGCCTGTATCCAAACCTGCCAATACAGCTCCAGTGTTGTCCCTCTGGAGACACTTGGACCTCCTACACAGTGGCCCCTGTGTCATAGTACCTTTATCACCCAAACAGTGGTGACTGCTTTTTAATGTTTTGGCAATATTGGAACAATGAGTTGTAAGTCATTGCTTTAATGAAGGAGGATGATGTGAAACTGACCCCACTGACTTCTGTCCTGAACTAACCCTCATAACATAATAAAGTTTTTGTTTTTCAAAGTGAGCCAAACACCATCACTGCGGATGTCCAGCGCCACAACACTTCAGGAATTTGTTTTAGGAACAGCATGAAAAGAAAAGTATAGGCAACCCTCTCATTTCTCCCTCCAGTGTTGGTGGCTGTATGAAAGCAGCTCTCTCTCCCAACTCCGCCCCACATCTCCCAAACTCTGACTGAACTTTCTTCACTGTGCGTCACTCTCCACTAACCTGGCTTGGACCGAGCACAGGACTGCTCAACTTCTCCTGAAAAACGAACAATGGGTTGGCAGGAGCGAGGCTGGCTCGCCTGTGCGAGTTTTCTCGGATTTGTGGCGTCGGTGGAGAGCGTAACGCGGGGGGAGCTTTTTCCTTTCGGTCCGAGCGCAAGAGACCGGTTAATGGAAGCAGGGAATGACCAGACGCACCGACTCCAGCTGGACAATCCAGTGTTGTTTTATGATGGCTCTTTCAACAGCATCTTTGTAAGTTATAACCTGGTACACTATCATTGTCATTTTAATACAAACACGTGGGATTTATTGGTCAGGATGGACTGTCCACCGATCTTGCGCAATTGCGCGTACCCTACAAACCTGGGGTAGAAAGTTAGACGTCAAAAGGGGTCAGTAGTTACACCATTAAACAATGCCTGGAAGTTGCAAAATATATCTGGGCCAGGGTATGACTTTTCTCTGTAGCTCTGGAGTATCTGTAAATATTGATTTATTTATCACACACACTGCTGTGGAATGCAACCCTGAGGTTATCCTTTTACTGTTGACACAAAGAGAGCAGAGTACTCCAGGAACCTCATTTTGCAATCCATCCAAAAAAAAACCCCTCTAGTGATGAGTCTGTGCCACAGAAGTGTGGGGCCAACAAGAGAGGCTTACCTGAACAACATGTATACAATTAAAGTGGCCCTCTGTAACAAGTTGTAGCAATTTACATGCATGAATACATGTTTTATTGATCATATGTGAGCTGATTGTAAAATGAGGCATCTGTCTCACTCGGTTGCCCACACAAGCCTGTGGACGATGCGTTGAAGTTGTTTGTGGATTTCTTTGCAACAGACTCGGATGTGATTTTCCTCCCCAGTCCAGAGGATGTGACTTTATGCACACTCTGCTAACAGAGAGCAACAGTAGCTAACATTGTGATGGAAACAATAACATAACATAAACTAACTACTCCCTCCCAGCACAACACAGAAAGCCCCTTTAGTGGAAATATGATCTAAATATTAATTTAATTAATAATATATAATCAAAATAGCGACTTCTCAAAGATTTCATGTGTTTATTATTTGCTGTTCAGTTATCATGTGGAGATGTTAAATGACTTGGAAAAAGCCAACAGCAACATTTAGCTGAAAGCAGCACCATTGTGTCGGACGGACAAACAACTCTTTATTCCCCGTGATTCTCCTTTTCAAAGAAAAGTGCTGCATCTCTGTTTTAATTGTGCCGCATGTGGATTATATGCTATCAGAGAATGATTATGTACCAAAGGTATTTCCTTTGAAAAGCAGGAACTTAACATTTACCTGAACTTCATCCATACTTTGTCAGTCGATTATTTCTTAGGCTTTAATGTCTGAAGTTTTGTCCAGGTGTATTAATTATTAACTGTTAAAAGATCTTCAATCAGTGTTTTAAGGGTCGTTTATGGAGCGCGTCACATGCTCAGTCGCACCCAGGGAGCAGATCCATTTGTGGAGATGTGAAGAGTAGAAAAAAAAGTTGTGGTTAACACATGAGCCAGAGGTTGAGAATAAATATTTAAGTCCCTGTTATAACTATCAGTCTCGGGGGGTTTTCCTCAATGCTGACTACTTCCATCACTCACCACAAACATATTTCTCTACTGCAACCATAATAGTCTGAGTCTGATTTTTGCTTTTCATTTATGAGACAGTCAACTCTGAACTGTCTGCGCCCTGAAGGCAAACAGTAATGCCTTTCACACCAGACCTGGTTATAGAAAATACATTTTCTCTAATTATTAGGATGTTTTATTGTCTCCTCTTGAGTGTGATTCATAATCCACAAAGCCCTGGTATGTCGGGGTAGCCATTAACCTTAAAAGATCTCTCTCTGCGATACATCTGCGAGATCAGAA
Organism: Pagrus major; assembly: GCF_040436345.1. NCBI lineage: Eukaryota > Metazoa > Chordata > Actinopteri > Spariformes > Sparidae > Pagrus > Pagrus major. The sequence continues at coordinate 13,153,929 of NC_133229.1, read as the reverse complement.
TCACTGATCATTTTCCCAGCTCTATCTTCAATTTTGGCAGGAAGTTTCTGTAATGACGATTAGTGCGCAATCTTGAGGCTCTCTGGGGCTGCTTGTCAGGGGCAAGGACAGGAAACAGTGTGGCCCGGGCCAGGAATAGTGCTCTTGTTTTCCCCTGGTCAGGAAGTGAAGGAGCCCCATGTGCAGAGTGCCTGTGTGTGAGAGTGTTTCTGACATGAGCCCAGCTTCTCTTTCTTTACAAGCCCTCCATGTGTTCGTGTTAAACCTTAAGTGTGTAAAAATGTGTGTTAAATGGCATTTGTTGTTTGTTCGTTAGCGCTTTTGTGGGGCATGGCAGCTGACTCGGATCATTAGTCTAATGAGTTTGGAATAAAGATCAAAGTGGGTCAGACTGGACTGGGTCAGCCTGAGCAGTGAAACACTTCTTCCAGGAGAGTCATGAGGTGTTACAATCATCTAATTTCTTGTTCTCCCCATTATCTTAACTTGCGCTTTTAATTTCAGATCAACACCAATGGTTTTGTTGCCACAGCGGAGCCAACCAGCGAGTCGACGTATCTTGGCAAGATGCCCCCAGCGTTCGGCATGATTGCAGCTCTGCAAGGAGACCTGGACACAAGAGACGGTGAGGGCAGAGTATACTTCCGTCAAGACTCCAGTCGTGACGTCCTGCGTCGGTCAGCCGAGATCATCAACAGGGCTTTCCCTGAAGACGATGAAGTCAACCCAACCCATGCTGTGGTGATCACCTGGGTCGATGTCGCTGCCCATGAACCTCACAGCAGAGTAGGTGGCGCCGACAAGAAGGTGAGCATCACATAGTTGTTTAAGTGATCTCTGATGGAACTGATCATTTACGTGCTCTCTAATGTTTAATCACACAGAGAAACACCTTCCAGCTGGTTATTGCATCCCTGGAGACGGCCTCATATGCTATTGTCCTGTACGCGAGGGATGGGATACAGTTCACCTCCACGGCTGCAGAAGGCCAAAGTGTGGTTATGCATGGTGGCTTCAGTAAGGGATTGGTCAAGGGTTTCCTGTTTTCCAGTCAGGGACCATACTACCGCACCACCACCAATGACGAGGCATCCGTCAGAGCTTTAGCAGAGTAAGTCAACCAATGGCCTGAGAAGTTAAGAGCTTAGCTGTCAACTATTGATTACCACTACCACTAGAAGGGTACTCAGTAGAGCGCTCAACACAGCCCCTTTATACTCACTCATAGATACCAGCGAATCTTTATCCAAGATTCATGCATCGAAAATGTCAACCTATCTCACAATGTTAAAGAAAGAGAGAAAAAATTCCTGGATCTGTCCCTTTATCTGGTTCTGCACCAAAGGTTAATGGGGTCTTTTCTGGGCTGAGAACCATGCTCTGTCCAAGTTTTGTGTAAAACTGCTCAGTAGTTTTTGTGTAACCCTGCTGACAAACAAACCAACCAACAACAGACAGGATGAAAACATAACCTACTTAGTCGAGATACTTGATCCTTGACTATTTTGATAATCGATTAATCGGTTTGAGTAGTTTTTAACTGCTCTATGACAGCAAACCGAATATCTTTGGGTTGTGGACAGAACAAGACATTTGAGGACGTAATCCTGGGCGTTGGGAAACACTGAGAAGTAGATTTACACCAAAAAACTATTTGAGTAATCAAACAATCAGTGAAAAGATGAATTGACAGCCCTAGAGCACGACTGTAAAGTCTCCTCTCTCCTCACAGGGGGACCAACTCTGGCCTGCGGGGAGTTTGGGTGTACGAGATTGGAACGTCTCCCTATTTTACCAACGTGGCTCCAGGTGAGGTCACTGACCTGCCCACTGAAGCCACACCACAGGGGGCCCCCGAGGGCCGTGAGGAGGCCGCTGATGCAAGGAGACTTGTGTATACTGGACAGCAAGTGGAGTACCCTCATTTTGAGTCAGAGGGGGCACAAATCGAAGTCCACCCAGTTCAGTACCAGCCCCATCAGCCCGGGAACCCAGAAGTGGTGGTGGTGGACGACACAGATATAAATGTAGATGGTGAGTCCACAGCCGTCCATTGCTGGAAGATTATAACTATTTTATTAGCTGTTCCTGTCACGTTCTTACTGTGCTTTTATGTGTTTTCAGTGTTCTCATACAACCTTGGGACATGTGCGAACAACGCTAATAAGTGCTCCCAGTTTGCTGACTGTAAGGACTACTCCAGTGGATACTGCTGCCACTGCAGGCCTGGCTTCTATGGCAACGGGATACAGTGTGTGGCAGAGGGTAACGTCACGCTTCTGCCTTAAATTGATTGACAGATTGAAACAGCGGGTGAAAGTGTAATCATTTTCACTGCTTTGTGGTAATGGAGAGGAAAGGGGTTTGGTTAAAGTGCATAATGCAATGTTTCCTTGTATGAGATAGAAGCTAACACTGGACCTTGAATGTGTTCATTGTTCTTCATTGTGGCAGATATGAAGATATTGGAAAATCAAAACAAACAAAAAAAAAACTACTACAAAAAAGGGTTATGCTAAGGGTTCAGCTGTAGGGTTGCTCTTCTCTGTGACCAACTTTGATGGTTTTGGTTTGTTTCTGCAGGAAAGCCACAGAGGATGAACGGTAAAGTGTATGGAAAAGTGTATGTGGGCAACTCTCCTTCTCCCGTGGAGTTCAGCAGCAACGATCTCCACTCATACGTTGTGGTAAACGATGGCCGATCCTATGTGGCCATCAGTGACATCCCCTACACCCTCGGGCCCTCACTGCAGCCTCTGTCGGCCCTCGGTGGTGTGATTGGGTGGGCGTTTGCCCTGGAGCAGCCTGGCTTCAAGAATGGCTTCAGCATTATTGGTGAGGAATAGTACAACTTCACTGACAATATCTGTTGATGTGATACCCAGCAGCTTCTCGTGTGGTTTTCTCATGCTTCACTTGGTTAGTAAATGCCAGAAGTGAAGATTCAGGAGGCAAACAGAAATGTTAATGCTGCCACAGCTGCAGTTCTACTCACTCCGTCCAGCTGAATTCCCCTCACATTACCTCAGCTGAGACAGAAGGCAGTAAGCCAAAGTTCATCCAGGGCCAGGGTCTTAAAGTTAACCTCTTTGTCTCTGTCCTCTATAGGGGGGGAGTTCACACGGCAGGCTGAGGTGACCTTTCTGCCAGGGAATGAGAAGCTGACCATCAGGCAGGAGTTCAAAGGCATCGATGAGCACGACCACCTGGTGGTGAGCACCACCCTGGAAGGCCGGGTCCCTGAGGTGCCTCGCGGCTCCACTGTGCAGATTGAGCGCTACTCTGAGATCTATCAGTACAGCAACAACTGTAAGACACAGCCTGAACAGAGAATGTCATCGGGTTGTTTCTCCTGTTTTTTGCACTCTTGGCCTTTTTCTGCCTTTGTAATCATTAATTGACACTAAAGAATCAAGAATGAGAAACTACAATCTTACCTTCCTATCATACCTTCCAGTGATCACCTCATCCTCCACCCGGGACTACGTAGTGAGCCTGCCCGATGGCTCCACTGAAACCAGGATGTATCAGTGGCGTCAGACCATCACCTTTCAGAGCTGCCAGCATGGCGACTCTCTGAGAGACATGAAACAGACTCAGATGCTCAGCGTGGACCAGGTGTTTGTCATGTACGACGCTAATAATGAACTCATCCGGTTCGCCATGAGCAACAAGATTGGGGATGTCAATGGTGAGGTCACAAGGACAATTTTTGTCTTCCTGTTTGGGTCTGTGCTCACTTCCTTCCTGGTGTACAACATATAACATCCTGACCAGGGACAGTTTGACTTAAAGTTGGACTGTTGTTGAATGGTTGAATGAATATTATTGTTGTAACATTTCATCTAAAATACACCGTTAATTCCCAGGAGGGCAGCCACAGGAGAACGCGTGTTTCACTGGAAGACACGGCTGTGACACCAACGCTGTGTGTCGACCTGGAGAGGGAACTCAGTTCAACTGCGAGTGTGCTGCTGGCTTCAACGGCGATGGCCGCACATGTTATGGTAAGAATGATGTATGATGTAATACAAAAAAGGGTGAAGTTGCCTCTTGATTCTCACCACTAATATATTTTTTCCTTACAAGTACATCAGACAGTTTCCTCATCTGTTTAGAGCCTTCGTTTAATCAACCCCGACTCCCTAAAGCCTTCCTTCCTGGGGAACTCGGCAATCTTGCCAATTAGCAGAGTGAGTCCCACTTGGTAAACAAAGTTTCCTATACTCTCAGACCAGGTTAACATGTGTAGCGTGGTCCTCGTCCTCAGCCCGGGATGTAGAAAACCAACAGTCTTTAGCATCCAGGACAGGAAGAGCTCTGAGGCACAGACAGTAGAAAGAGGAAGGAAGTATTTCAGACAGATACTATCTTTAAACATTTGTAATTAAGAAATCTAATTAAGCTCTCTCTTATGATCTCCTGACATCTGATAACAAAGGACACTGATTTGACAAAGCTGCAGACTTCAGAGCTTCAGACTTTAACTCGGACCTAATGAGGGAGTTATTAGCATATGATAATCGTCTCTCCTCTTTATCAGACATTGACGAGTGCGCAGAGAATCCTCAGATCTGTGGCTTCCACGCTATCTGCAACAACCAGCCCGGGACCTTCCGCTGTGAATGTGAAGATGGGTATCAGTTCGGCAGTGATGGGCAGACCTGCACTGGTAAGTGTTGCCAAGTACAGTTACTTAATTCATAAACTTCACCTCGTAGTTGGGATGTACAGGTTCAGACATGAACTGTAAGAAAATGTGTGCATCACCATCTTTGTGTAAATATGCATGTTTGTGTGTTCATCAGGCCTCGGCTCACTTAATTAGACTGCATCAGGATACTTCAGAGTCTTTAAAAAGTCATAAAAAGGTTTACAAGATTAGCCAGACCTCAATTTTCCTCTCTAACTTTTCTGGTCTCCGGCTGGTTTTTCACCTGCTGTAACCCACACATATTAAAGGAATAGTTCAACGTTTTGGGAAAGGTGCTTATTTGCTTTCTTGCCGGGAGTTAGATGAGAAGGTCCAGATGCTAAATTTTAAGTTACAACCGGCCAGTTAGCGTAGCTTGGCATAATGACTTGAGGAAGGGGGAAACAGCTAGCCTGGCCAAGTCCGAAAGTAACAGAATCTAGCTGTTGGACATAACATGTTATATACTTTTGGTTGTTTAATCCATACAAAACTGAATGCAAGTTGTTTCCCCACCATTTTAAGTCTTCGTAAGAAGCTAAGCTAACTAGCTGCTGGTTGTAACCTTATGTTTATCGGACCAATATAAGAGTGGCATTGATCTTCCCATCTAGCTAATAAGCGTATTTCCCAAAACGACAAAAGCAACTGCTTCAAAGTTTAAAAAGACGTCTCGTTATTTTGACGTCTTCTAACATATCAGGATCTCATCCTAAATGTTTCATACCGAAATAAATGAACAGTATTTCCCTGGTCTTCTTCTCCTCAGAGGTTGACCGACCTGTGGACGCCTGTGAAGAAGGCACTCATACTTGTGACATTCCTGAGCGCGCTCAGTGCAGCTACACTGGAGGCTCGTCCTACATCTGCTCCTGCCTGCCAGGGTTCGCCGGAGATGGAAGAGTCTGCCGAGGTACCTCACACAGACACACAGACACAGACACTAAATATACATTTGTTGAATAAACTGCTTTCAGTTTGTACAGAATGTATATTTATTGCTTCTAATTCACATCCACCAACATACAGTGTTCACATTGTATATTACAAGTAATTCATTTGTGTACATTGCTCTATCATAACATAAGACTTACAGGACCGTATCACTGGTTTTGTCTTAAGTCTAAAGGCTGATCTGTTACATTTCAGTCATCCGCAGGTTTCTATTCATTTCAGTAAAGATCAACTTACAGACTTGTAACTTTATAAAGGCAGACAGATGCTGGACAGAGGTGTGATGATGCATTTGAAGGCAGGGGATCCTTGTTTATGCAGCCAGGAGTGTTAACACATGAAACTCTAGTAGAGACAGATGTTTTAATGAATGCTATTGAGTCTCATGATGAATTAAAAATGGAATAGCAAAAGTGAAAAAAACTTTTTAATGTGATGTTTTTTGGTATGTTGTTTATTTATGTGTCTGGATCGACTATGCAGCAGCTCTGATTCACCAGCTCCTGCCTCTGCTTTGTGGGTTGAAAGTAAAAAAACAAACAGTGATTTGAATTCATTAATTAAAAATCAATAGTTTTATTAATTCAAATTATAAATTGATTAAAATTAAACACTGTAAAACTCTTTATTTATCCCCGTCGCAAACTGGCTTTATACGTTTGTTTGTGTGGGAGAATGTGAAACTGAGATTTGAGCGTTTGCTGCCAAAGAACTCAGCACTCGTGGAAGATGTTATCGGGGAATGATTGTCGAGGAGGATAAAAAAATAAGCTGAGGAGGACATTGTGAAAATTATGTGGTTTTAGTAGCATCTGGCAATGATCGAGTGTCAGTGTTGTTTCACTTACAAATACGGTTTTCCAGACAATTCTTTCTTGCAGATGACTTCATCATGTGATGATGACTAAGTTAAACAAACATGGTTCAGTCCAGTAATAGAGTTGGCAGTAATGTGAAGTGTTTCTGGTCAACTGAATGTAAAACCAGCAGGATTGTCCTTTACTTTAAGGCCCTAATTGTTAAACCATCTGCTCAGGACTGGAGGAGGTGAGATTTCTGACATTATACATCTGCTGTGATTGAACACTGAAACATGAAAAGCAGGTGGGAATTTAAAGCTGGGGTTAGTAAGATTGGAGAAACCAGCAAGAGCAAGCTACAATTTGAAACTATCCAACCCTAAAAATCCCACCCGCTCCCTGTAGGCCTCCCTTCAGAGCCATGTTCAACAAGCTCCCTTAGCTGTTTTAGTCTAATAAATACATAAATGAATAACTCTGTTAAATGCTACAATCATGTAGACACAAGCAAAACAGTGGTCACGAACGTACCCGAGTCAAAAAAGGCTACCCTGCGCTGCAGTTAGTAGGTCTGCAGGCAGGCAGGTACATACTGTAGGTACTGCTCTTGCTGACAGGTGAGTATTTCTTACATATTGCACTTTGAACATGTGGAGGTCTTCAGGCGTGTAGTTTTTTTTGGCTGGGAGCGCTCATTCATAGTTTCCATTCTTTCCACGCCTTTGCTTGATGCTCTGCACTCTGAGGACAGTTATGGGCACAGTGTAGATCTCTGACCGTAAAAGGACCCAACAAATGCGGAAAACCTTCGAAGTGTTGATAACTGATTCTTCTCTGTCCTCGCTCACCCTCTTCTGTCTGCCTGCAGACATAGATGAGTGCCAGCCAGGCAGGTGCCATCAGGACGCTGTTTGTTATAACACCCAGGGATCATTTACCTGCCAGTGCAGGTCAGGTTACTATGGCGACGGCTTCTACTGCTCTGCAGGTAAGTCTTTTTGAATGACACATCTTTTTTTGACAAGCAAACCCAACATCCTGCTTGAACAGAGCATCGTTGTCTGTCGACTTGATTTTATATTCAGTCTGTGCTGCCAAAAGTTTATTTTTGGAGTATGTCGGGGAGGTTCAGGTGGTTTGTGTGACAGTTTTCTCTGATTTAGTTGCAGACTCGATAATAGAACAATTGAAAACGGATCCTTTTCATTCTCAGCATTGTTTATTCCACCCATCTGGACAAGAGTAGTGTTTGGAAATGAGTTCCCCGCCAGAGTATATCAGTGCCAGCTGGAACCTGTTTTTCATTTTCTACTGGATAGCAAAAGGAATTTGTCGTCTTACGAGGGATGTGGGTGTTTTTGTGTAGCCGGATTTTAAGCAGAAGACAAAAGGAGGCATGAATGAGCTTATGAATAAATTTGTGACATTGCCGTTATCAGTGTTCACTCTGGTGCTTATGTTTGTCTTCAGAGCGGACAAAAACACAATGTGAGACCCACAGAGACAGCCTCCGGGGTGCTGGCCCACGGGGCCCCCGACCTCCCGTTGGGCAGTATATCCCTACATGTGACGAGAATGGTGCCTATGAGCCCATGCAGTGCCACGGCAGCACGGGACACTGCTGGTGCGTGGACCGAAACGGACAGGAAATTCCCGGGACTCGCTCTGGGCCTGGCAGCAGACCAATGTGTGAGTACATCTCATGTGTTTAACACCAGACAACAAAAGATCACACTCTCTTTTACTATGTATTAAAAGATCAAATGGAGGCTTTGAAGAAGTTTTTGTTGAACAGGGAACAGTTTCACTGCTATAATGACCCCTGATTTTCCTATCTCCTGTAGGTATCGACCATGGCGGCGTGCCACCACCTGTTGGACCCACCCCTCGACCCGATGTCCACCCACTTCCTCCAGGAACACACCTGTTGTTTGCCCAGAGTGGCAGGATAGAGCACGTCCCACTGGAAGGTCATGATATGAAGAAGGAGGATGCCAAGCCTGTCCTCCATCTGCCTGTAAGTCTTTTTAAATAATTGTGACTTGTAGGGCCGGGTAATATATTGATGTCATGAAATTAGGTTATATATTCAACCAAGGTTTGTCAGCCAATAGTATAAAGCCGTTGGTATCACGTGGTATCTGTGTTTTGTCAGTGATCAACAGTCTTGGTAGTTGCCAGTTTGTGGGAAAAATAACGTAAGAATGCTCGAGTTCCACATTACATGCCCAGCATACTGTAATGCCTTAATTTTAGCTAGCTAGCATTAGCAACATTAACATTAGCTAGTGTTAGCAATGTTAATGTTTGCTAGCTAACGATAGCAGCATTAGCTTAACATTTGCTAGCTAATTTTAACGTTAGTGCATTAGCTAACATTAGCAACATGCAATGTTAGATAGTGCACAAACTGGCAGCGACTAACTGGAGCAGATGATCTGAACAGCAGCGGTGCTGCTACGTGAATGCAATGGAAAGATTTTTTGTGGTGACCTCATGTCATTTTTTATTTTTTTTGGGCACATTAACCCTATCATGTCTACAATCCTTATTTCTGAGAGCTTTTAAAAGGCTTTTCTGTTTATGAATCATGTCATAAAAGGGAATTATTCTCTGGATTTTGTTCTGTTCATGACAAATGAAATGCTGATAAGATCTTAGACTAGTGGTTCTCAACCATTTTCGGGTCACAACCCCCAGAATAATCAGGTTAGTGTTCAGGACCTGGCTCCAACATCCTGAAAGTACCAAAATGAAAACGGAGGGGTTCTTATGTGTGTATCCAGTCAGAACTCATTTGCACACACACTTTGACCATCACCAACACAAACAAAAATCAGTTTTAAGGTAGTTTATATGGTACAGGCAATGTAATGAAAAAACAATTCCCAGTCTAAAGTTTGTTATTTTATCTTTTTCTCCACCACCATCTGGCGACCCCTGCAAATTAACTGGAAATTAACCCGACCCCCAGGGTCAGAACCAACGTCATAGACGATCATAGCCGTACAATAAACCAATCACAATGTCAAGTCAGGACTTCTTAGTATCATTCAGATCATTCTAGAGAAAACAATCAAAACGTTACAGTATGTTTGGACTTCTCATTTGTGAACACAACATCAGTTCAGCCTCTTGCTGGTAATAACACTTGCATTCTGGCTCTACCATTTCCCCATCTGCTTCATGCGTTCAAGGCCTGCACTTTATTGGAGGCACATGGCGACATTCACACTAATTACTAACATCAGTCTGACATCTTTGGAACTGCAATTTGCATTTCTTGTTACGCTGATTTCCAAACCAGCTGGTCTGAAGTCTGCTGGAGTTTCTCAGTGTGTGGCTCTGTTTGTTTGGATTTATGTCTAGACGCTAATGTCAAAAAACACATCTGCTTTTTGTTTTTTGTCTCTGACCAGTCGTGTTTGAGTAAAGTCAGCTTCAAAGATTGTTGGTTTGTTGACCCTTCTGCAGGAGAAGGTAATCATTGGAGTGGCCTATGACTGTGTGGAGAAAATGGTCTACTGGACTGAAATCACATCTCCCTCGATCAGCAAGGCGAGCATTCAGGGGGGAGAGCCGACTGAGGTCATTAGATCAGGTAGCGTTACTTTTATCCCTCTATCCACTGCATCTCTTTCATTTTCAACCAGTTTTAAAAGAAACTGATAAGCAAACTATGACCTGTCAACAGATTTGGACAGCCCAGAGGGTATCGCCATCGACCATTTGGGACGAACTCTGTTCTGGACGGACTCTGTGAAGGATCGCATCGAGGTGGCCTCTTTGGACGGGTCTCAGCGGCGTGTCATCATAGACTCGGATCTTGTCAACCCCCGTGCTATCATCACTGATCCTCCCAACGGGTGTGTGTTGTTTCATAACATTTGTTTGATAACATTTGCTATAGGTAAACTCATCCTTTTTCAGATCTGACTGGGCAGTATGCATTTAAAAATTAATAATATGAAGTTTGGCGTAACCGAACCTGTCTCCACAGCGATGTGCCAGCACTGAAGAAAGGTCTGGCTACAGCTAATATCATTATGCTATATGGAAGATGGATATATATGGGCTGTTTTTATTTCTTTAAACCAATCACAATCGTCTTGAGAGGCACTAAACCCATGATGCAGTAGCGTTGCCCCAGAAAATGGTGTCAGGAGATCTCGTTTCGCATGTGGTCCAGTTCATGGGCGTAGGTTTCTATATAGATGGTCGTGACATGTCACAACCAATGTTCGAGGATTGCAAAATAGTCACTACCAATATTTGTCTGCTGCTGAGCCAGTAGTAACGTTAGTGAGTGGTAGTAGTGAGCATCTTCCAAACTGTGTCCGCTACTTGAAATGGATAAGAGGAAGAAACAGCTGAGAAACAGCGATTAAAAAGTTGAAGTCTCTGGAGGTGGAGGCTGCTAAATGTGCGAAGTTGACGGAGCTTTTTGGTGCCGGGACCAGTAACACCGACCCGCCAGCAGCCACAGGTGCTGCTGCGCCGGGAGACGAGGGAGGAGGACCTGACGATGATGAGCGAGTGGAGGCAGACAGGGTCAGTAACGTCAGCCTGGGGCTGGCTCGGCTAAATGTTTGAGACATGTCCAAAACAAAGTAAAAGACGTTTTTACATTGAATGTGATGCGACCTCACTAACATACTGATGAACGCAGCTGCCGCTAATGCTAACGTAGCTGCCGCTAATGCTAACGTAGCTCCTCAGGGACTGAAGTCGTTATTTTCTAACTTTGACAATCTAACATGTGGCAGCACATCAGCCCAGAGTTAAAGGGCTGTGACTGTTGGTAGTTGTGGTTGATTTTGTTCAAATACGCCGAATTGTGATATTATGGGTTATTATTGTTCAGATGATTTAGCTAAGCTAGCTAACAGATGCTAACGTCAGCGGTCTCTTGTTGCCATAGCAACAGTAAACATTCACGTGGCCTGATGAGCTGTAAACAGAGATACAAAACACAAGTAAACCTGTAGGAAATAATAAATTTAATTTGCAATATTTACCATTGAATTTATTGTAATCTTTCAATTCATGTATTGTTTACTGAGGTGATAAATATCTAATAGGTATAATTTGTGTGTAAATGTGTTACTTTTACTGTAGTTTTCAAATGGCTGTGTATAGTGTTAGTGTATAGTCTTGAGCATTTTCAGGTCACAAAGATCTGGCTTTTTTGCATTGGGAAACACTAGTAAAGTGTCCTAATGAAAACACGACAAAGCCATTTGACTACCTTGTTCATAAATGATGGTGTCAGGACTTTTTTTTATGACACACACACTTTCATTGATAGGAATACTTGGTTTTGAGGAATGACCTCTATTTTGAGCATGTGACATGCTTTTGCAGGTTATCAACAAGGTTTTGCAGTTTGTACTAATTGTTTTGAGAAATGCACCAACTGTTGTGCAAATGTAAGTAATGATGTGAGAAAAACTCCACCCCGTCTCTGGTTTTGGGTTCTTCCCGTTAGTCTCGTCCCACCCCTGGTCATAACATAACTTCTGTTGTGATTTGACACTATAATGAACAAAGATTGATTGGTTGATTGCTATAGCTGTCAGTTTTAGTCCTTGAGTTCATAGCTACGTGCTTTATTTGTTAACTGCTATCAAGGAATATGACTCTCCTTTGTAGTATGTGTGAGAAAGGACGCCACGAGATTTGTGGACTTCTTCGTGGTGTCCGCTGATAATATAGTGGGCTGGTCTGGACAGAAAATGCCAGAGCTGAATTTTTGTCCCAGTCCACCCCTGGTAATGTCACTACCAAAGCTGAGACCAAACCTACGCCCTTGGTCCAGTTTGATAGTAAACTGACTCTCCACCTGTCCTTACAACAGTAATCTATACTGGACCGACTGGAACCGCGACGCCCCCAAGATCGAGACCTCTTACATGGACGGCTCCAACAGAAGGGTGCTGGTTAAAGACGACCTCGGCCTGCCAAACGGCCTGACTTACGACCCTCAGAGCTCGATGCTCTGTTGGGCAGATGCAGGTACTGTGGATTTCAGACAGATGACTCATGTATGAAATGATGTCTGCCTTGTGATCAGCAGTAATCTCTCACCTGCAGGCACACATAAAATGGAGTGCACGCATCCTGCCCGGGGTGACCGCAGACAGATTATGGAGGGGATTCAGTACCCCTTTGGAATCACGTCCTTTGGGAAGAACATCTACTACACTGACTGGAGGAGGTTTGACTTTCTGTACTTTATTATCCAATGACAACATGTGGAACTACTTCAGAGTTCCAGTGAATTTAAATCCTGGCATGCTTTATGTTTGTTTGTTTGTTTAATACCAACACAATTATTGGTTTAAAGGAGATTGGCAAAAGTTTTGAATTACAACACATTGGAATGTAGAGCATCAAAGACATAATTCAGGCTTTATGGTCCACTGTGCCATGTAAGAGCTCAAGTCTGTTACGGTAGAGGAAGGAGAGGGGAGGTCAGAGGTCAGAAAGCTCCCCACACTTCAAGCGTGGGCCCTTGATGTCCCTCCTGACTCAAACACTCCCTCTCTGAAGACTGTGGAGCTTTCTTCCCACGCGGACGATCCTGTATGTTAGCCACAGCAAAAAAGCGGGGGTGGGGGCATCTATTTGTGTGTGTTGGGTGAGGAAGCATCTCAAAAAGTGGCAGCTGCTTGCAATTTCTCAGCCTCAGCGTCTGTGAGTGACCTGCTCAGGGCCTCCCTCTGATCTCTCCAGGGCTGCAGCCCTGCTGGAGACGGTTGAGAGGTGGTGGTGGAGGTGGTGGTGGTGGAGGCGCACAAACTATGTCAGTTATGGCTGGGAAAACCTACACTAACCCTTACTCATGCTTACAGATTTATATACAAAAACACAGGGAGGCAGGATGCTAACATTAGTCAAGCTGGGGTAGTACTGGATTGCTAAACTCTGACTGTGTTTACAACAGGGATGCAGTGGTTGCTGTGGACCGCTACACTGGCAAGGAGTCAGACCAGTTCCAGCCTCAGAAAAGGACCAAGCTATATGGGATCGCCACAGCCTACGCCCAGTGTCCTTCTGGTAAATAAGAGCAAAATATTTACCATGAATTCCTCTGTGTGCTAAAAAACTGAAACTAAATGTTTACTTTTGAAGAATTGTTTATTGATTTTTTTCAAAACCTACTCTCAAAGAAAAAAATGGTCTTAAACACAAACATCTTCCCTCCGATTATATTACGTAAGTTCCATATAAAGGGCCATTTAATGCAAAGTTTTTCTATCATGTTGAGTCATATGTATAAATTATTTAACTAGATGTATGATCTTAGGGAGATTAACCAATAATAAACACTAATAAAACACTTTGTTTTTATGTAGAAGTTCATCTTAAAAGAGCAATATGTATGAATTTTAGTTAATAAAGTTTAAAAAGAATATTAAGATTATTAGCAGAATGTGAAGAAATAAGACGTTTGACCTCATGATGTCTGTGTATTGTGTTGCAGAAGTTAACATGCTAACCAGCTAGCTCTGGCCTGTCCCTGTCTAAAGCTCCTGTGCTGAGAGTATATATATATATATATGTATATATGTATATATATGTATATATATATATATATATATATATATATATATATATATATATATATATATGTATATATATATTATAAGTCTGCATTAGACAACTTTTCAAATGTACCCCTCCTAGCGTTTCCCTGAAGTATGACTGTTGGTGCTGCTGTCAAATAAATACCCAAAATAAACAGGGGGCAGCATATCACTAGATTAACCGCTAACTGCTGCTAACTGTAGCTGTCATTAGCTAGTTAGTCCAGTTAGCTGTGCAGCTAGCAGTCCAGACTGGTAGTTAGCGGACCAGGGGAGTTTTGGTGTTTACATCACTAGCACAGAAGCATTGAACCAGGACAGGCCGGGGCTAGCTGGTTAGCATGCTAACTCCAGTAGATATCTCTATAATACAATACATAGACACCTCAAAACTGTTATATCTTCATATTCTGTTTACAGTTAAATTTTGAATGTTACATATTGCCCCTTTAATTTAATCAGAGTAAGTTATTAAATGTATTCACATTGACTCAACATGATAGAAATATTTTGCACTAAATGTGACACTTTACTTCGAACTTATGTAGTTAAATTAGATGCCTGGAGTTATCTTGGTGTTGCATCTAACACTGATGTACCGCAGCATTAAAGAGCCATTCCTAGAAATAGCATGACCCTTGAACATCTGGGGGTTTATCTTCGGAGTCAGACTTATCGTCCATTCCCTTTACTCCTCAAGACTTAGCAGCCCAGTTTTTTGACCTTACTGCCCTCCGTAAATAATTCTGAGTGCAAGCTACGAACAAGGAAAATCCCAGGTTCACTCCTCGACCTGAAAACAACGGGAGTTCTGCAGCCAGTATCCATCATTAAGTGAATCAGTGACTGATGTTACTGTGCAGCACCAGGCCTCATCCTCCCTTCTAGATAAGGCTGCATGCATTATGCAAGCCAGGGAATGTGGAGCCAAGGGAGAGGGGCCTCCGACATCTGGAGTTTGCTATGTGTTTCTGTGAAGTATGTATATATCTGTTGAACAAACAGTGAATGGACTGTTTCCTGCAGCTCCCAGCTACGGTGGCTTATGATTCATACAAATGGCCTGGAATGTCCTGCATTAATAAGAGTTTGTATATATATTTTTTCCTTCCGCCAGGACAAAACTACTGTGCTGTGAACAACGGGGGCTGCACCCACCTCTGTTTAGCAACCCCTGCCGGACGCTCCTGCAAATGTCCCGACAACGCAGTGGGCGTGGGCTGTGTGGAGAGAGACGGCGTGTACTGAGAGAAGGCGGCTGAGCTCTGAGAGTTGACACTGTTTGGATGTTTGACCGCAAATTAGGAGCACTCAGCATTACTAAACTATAGCTGCTGAAAATGCCACTGAAAACCCCGAGGTGAATTTACTGTGCCTTTTATCGCTCAGTCTTATGCTTATCTACATTTCTACATTTCCCATTGCCTCATAAATAAATTCAAGAAATTGTAAAATCACGACTGCCTCCGAGGATTGTAAATAAAAACACGATTATTTTGTCTTTTCCTGAGTGCACATAAACTGAGAATAAAGCTCAAGGGATTCATAATTTAATGTGAAATTCATCACAGCAACACATGACATCATCTCATGTGAGTTGTGTTACACTGTGGCATGTTCAGATAAGCTCATCTCATGGAAGTATTATTGTGGAGTGTGACTAGTGTCTGTACGAGCTGGTGGGATGAGTTTACATGCTGGGCAGCAAAAGAATAAACATTTTTCTAACATGTTGGTCTGTGGCTTTGGTGTGATAATAGTGACACTGTGTGTTTGGTGGAGGTAATTACAAGTCAAGCTTGGCAGAGTAAACCTTGAGAATAGGGAATACCTTGTCATGTAGAGTGCCTACCATGGTTTATAAAATGACCTGTCTGAGGTAAAAAATGTAGAATATTAAAATGTTTGTAAGGTTTTATTCATGGTCCATAAAATGGGAGTTGAAGCCCTCAGATTAATAATGAAATACTTCTAAAATTATAGTATTTTCATCTCCTTTGTCATATATTATATATTACTGTAAGATTTTCCACATGAGTTTTCCTGAATAACTGGCTGGTGCGTGTGTGGTGTGGTAACGTTACACAGGGTGGATTTAATAATCCTTGTGGATTACTGACCAGCCCTATCATATTGCTATAAAGTAATCCAGTAACCTGTAACCTGCTTCAGGTGCTGTAAAAGAGCCATTTGGTTTGTTGCTCTCACGTGGCCTATTTTCAAATTGCAATGTGTCAATAGGATGACGTCTGTGCTTTGTTAATATGAAGCTGCCACCCCCGCAGTCTGTACGCTGCCGCAAAAAGGGAGACACCTGGTGACGTCAGTGGTGCATTAAGGGGCTCTTTAAAAACTCGGAATATGTTAGATTTAACACAGGAGTTGCAACTTTGTTAAAACCACAACATTCATGTCAGGGTTATGATCACACTTTCATTATTGATTGATGATGCTGATTTTAATGTGCATACCAAATGACATTAAAAGTGAAAATGCTTCATCGTCCAAAGATGGCAAATCCAAAGATGTTCAGTTTATCACAAGACAAATAAAAGTAGCAAATCCCTGAGAAATGAATTAAATGATTAACTATTTAGCATACTGCGAGAAGGCCTAGTTTCCAAACACAAACTTATGAAATCCATTCTTCATACCAAAACAAAAAGGTGTGTACTGTTAACTGTGAACATTATGAGTTAAGCTCTTAAGATTTATTACTTAATGTCTCATTGAACAAAATGTAAATGTGATGCGTGAGTAACCATTTGTCTTGTGTGTGGTTTATTAATGAAATACTAAACCAATAAGCAAACAAATGACACATATTGATAAAACAACAATGAGTTTTGGGCTAGCATTGTGCCAGTTTGTGCCTCTATTGTGGTGTAATCGCAGATTTTCAGAGATTCCTCAAACGCACCACCGGTCCTAAACGAACTGTATTGATTGATTGGGGAATTAGTTGTGTGTTGTCCAATAGGAAGACAAACAGGAGTCAGTGGGCGTGTCACCGGCTGTCAGCGGTCATTAGCACCGTGAGTGACCTGACCCTCATATTTGTCTGCAAGGACTATTTTGCCCTGGACAACACAGATAAAAACAGATAAATTAGTCTTTTGGATAAATTCTTGCAGAATTTTGTGAGACAGCTGTCTTTCATTTTAACATGTAATCTAAACGAATGGAGGTCTAGTTACCTCTCTGTCAAAATGACTTAAAAAACACAAATAAAACGACATACCAGCAGGACAATGTGTCAGTCCCTCGCATTCTGGGAGGTTCCTGCAGGCAGGGAAAAGGGCGGTATTGTACGGGGATTGTCTTGCAGTCAGAGCTGAGGGCAAAATAACACAGAGCGGTCTGCTGGACGAAGGCTAGCATTAGCTGCTTTAATTCATGGGAAACGAAGGTATGTATGAAAATTAACTCTTCCCACTTAGAGTCGTATATTCTGAATCTAACAAAGGTGTTGCGATAGCAGAAGCATTCACTGTGTCTGTAGAGGCCGGTAACGATGTGCCCGCTTGTCTCTGCTCACAGTTGTGACAGCTGCCATACAACAGTACGATGCGATGCAACAACCAGCGAAACAGCCAACGCTGTGGTTGTTTGAAACATAACCAACATTGCGGAAGATTAATTTTGTTGATTAACACAAGTTGTAGGACACATTAGATGTAGCGGCTCTGAGGCTAATATCGCATTTATGCAAATATTATGGTTGAAATTATCGAGCTATCTCGCTGCCGCTCGTGGTCAAGCTAGCTAGACCAACGGCCATAACCATTGGGAAACCCTTTCAAAATAAAACACGAATTGTTTTCTTAACAGAGATGCCTTCAATGGACAATATAAACTATAAAAAATGTAGTTTGATGCACATAATTGATATCAGTGACAAATACGTCATACTAAGTTTATGAAAGTAACCTTGCTTGCTTCCTTTAAAAGAATATAAATGTATTTATCCTCCTAAATCATGGCTTGATGCTATTATTTAAGTGACTAATTAATTTCTTTGTTCGTCTTATGTAAGAAATAGAAAAAGTATAGAATATTTAAATATGTAGATTCGGGCAAGTAAACGTACAAAATAGTTTGAAATCATATCAAGGTGAACCTTTTTAACATTTGAGATGACAGCGGATTTGATGGTTTGCCTTCTTACCTAAAAGATATGCAATGTTGTCACTTTAAATCAGAGAAGATAACTGTTTAACAAGTGACCTATAAAGCATTTTAACTTTCTGGGTCAATCATTTTATGCCCAGTTTAGGGCCCAGCTTTTATATGGTGCATGGTGGTAATCACCTCACTGCTGATAAAACATTTTGAATTATGTAAGTCAGACATAACATACAAATGTAAGTGTGACAACTAAATGGCCCTACATTCAAATTTATCCACTTTAAACACCTTTCACTGAGATTTTCTTCTACATTTGTGTATATGTATACATGAAAATGACAAATTAATAGAACCAAAAACAAGATATATTAATACAATGCCATAATCATCTAATTGAAATATTTTATTTGTTTGTAGTGAGATTACATCTTAAGTATATTAGCCTCCAGTAACCAATAAGATGCTTTTATTTTGAAAACAAACCCCTTACCGGAAATGAGTTTCTACAACCCGCCTGAAGGTTTGACGCAGGTTGTCAGACACCTAGCTAGCTAGCTGAGTGTGTAGCTTCAGTCCGTTTTGTTATGGTTGTGCTACAGTGGGTCAGGCTCGTTTGGCAGAAGTTTCAGGTTCAAGTCAAGTGCAAGTGCGTCACACACAGCTGTCAATACCTTTTGAGTTGCACCCGCGAAAGTTTTATTGCCAGGTATCGTTACCTCTGTTTTGCTAACACCTTGACACTTTGTATTCTTTCTGCAGAGGCACAATTTTAAAAGTGGCAGAGCAGCGCCGTGAATCATGAATCTGCTATGAGTGACTCAGGAGGACAGCTGGGGCTTCGTTCGGTGCTGCCCGGGGCACTTTCAGCGACCTGGAAGATCAGGAAGGAAACCAGCAGGAGAATCTTGTCATTCCTGACTTCCTCAACGCCCTGACTGGTGCTGTACCTGGAGGTGTGGAAGACATGGCCAGTCCACAGCAGACTGAGCTGGCATACGCGTGGGAAAAGTACATGGACTGTAGACTGCAAGGAGCTGATCTGCAGGTAGGAGACGGTGTGATACAGGCTCAGCTCAGGGTCTTTGTCTGAGTGCTTACTTTTCATTTCCAGGACTACAAGGCAGTGGTCCTGGAAACATGCTTAAGATTCAGGAAATCTTATAAGGAAGGTCTTCAGTACATTTATGTATATCTTTGTCTGTTCGGGTGGTGTCAAAGTATTTGTATTCATCATCTTTAAGTTGCAAAACTGGTTCATTCATAAATAATAGCAAATTATTCTTAATACAGTTTTTAAATACAGCCCACTCTGGCACTCTGTTAAGAAGTTTGATTCGAGCCACCAGAATCCAGATATTTAGTCCTCACTGCATCTTAACAGTTGTAGGTAGCTTGTGTCGCTCGATTCCAAGCTAAATAAAATGTCCACTAAGTTAATTTCAATCCAACAATAGCAAACATTGTTCAGATACATTCCTTTAGTCTGCTACTTGTTGTTCAAACTGCCTAAGTTACCTTCCTGTTTTTGTCTCAGCTGTCCCACAGTGAGTGACCCTGAACTAGAAGTGGCTTCTGCAAAATGCTGATGGTGTTAGATTGTGAAAAAAAAAGGCATCACACAAATTCCTTAATAGACAATCAATGAAGAATATGTGGCGTTTAGAAGTAAAAATAGAAATTAGCACATTTATGGCTAAAACTAATTACAGATGTCTGTTTTTGTAAGATTTCCTCCTTATAATCAGAGAAGATTGTCTTCATATTTAACTTATTTTGTGCAGAAGTAGACATAATTGTATGAGGAGGTAACCGCAGTCTGGAAAGTTGTTCTGTCATTGTGGTAGGAACAAGCAGTAAAAATAACTCTGAACGAAAACGATTTCCCGCGATGCTTGGGACATGTTTTGAATCCTCTTCAGCATCCTTTAGGTCCCCAGATGTTACCTTTTTAGAGGCAGATATTTAACTGACATACACACAGACACACACAAGCATGGACCGGCAGTGAGTCACAGCACAGAGGTGGAGGCAGGTGTAAACCACAGCTTGCTTATTACCAGTGTTGTGCAATTGCACTTTTGTCTCTGTGTCGGCGTTTCGGAGAAGTGAGTGGTGGTTCTGAAATCTCTATCAGGCCACTGCAGCTCTTTTCTCCCCCCCCCCCCCCTCCTGCTGTCAGAGAACTAACAGCAGCCAGATCACGAGACTTGGATTAGGATCGGACTGCAGGCTAAGAGTGATCTGCCCCTCGTGCACACACACACACACACACACACACACACACACACACACACACACTGCACAGATGAGCTGATTTATTCTAGCCCATTATTTTTGATTTATGTGCAAGCCGTCCTTAAAAACAGACCTGAGAGCTGAGAAAGCCTGTAGTGTTTTTTTTAATTCTTGGAAATAATGGCTTCCTTCCTCTATCGTCATCATGTCTGTGGTGGTGTGTCGTGCTTCGTTGCTTTGTTAATCATGTCTGTGTGCATTAGGGAAATCAGCTGCAGGAATCGTGCTGCCTTCTTCTCAGTCGTCATAGTAATACTGTCGTTGGACGACTGCACCAAGCAGGCTGTGTGCCTTTCTATTACTGGTAACTTTTTATGTCGCTTTTAGTTGTGACAAGCCTCTTGGGACGACTGTGTTAGCTCCTGCGTTTGCCACCTTTGCAATGATCAAAGTGTGTGTGTGTGTGTGTGTGTGTGTGTGTGTGTGTGTAAGATGCAGAAAGATGGTTAAGTGAGCGCAGCTGTACTCTCCAGTTTGCTGATACCATAGCTCTCCCTCCTGATTGAATCCGATGGGGACACAGTGACAGGCACTCACATGGATACTGTTGCAGTGCTGATGTTTTTTCAAGCTTAGTTTGACAATCATATCTGTACACATGTGTGTACTATACATTCCTATACTTAAAGTGCTGTCTGTTTCTCATTGCAGTCAGTAAGGGCACAGGTCAACATGACAAAGTGATCATGGAAACTGTCCAAAGACTGAAAGGCCCATCAGACAGCAAGACTCTGCCCTACAGCTCTATAACCAATTCTGTGATGATCAGACTTAAGAGTGAAATGTCGAGGGGCTAAAAGACGCCTTCTCCTGCAGCATTCAATAAGGTCACAATGAAAAACGTGTGAAAGTACAAATGCTGCAGGCCCACTCCTTTTTCTCTGTCTCCCTCATCTTTTATCCTTTAAATTCTTGTCTCTCATCTCTCCACTTTACATCTACATTTATTAATCTCTCGCGAGTAGGAATGGGAATCGATAACTGGTTCCAAATTGTCCAGCCTTTTAAAACATATGTCTTCAAGCTTATCGATTCCTTTTATTAGTGCATCTGAAAGTTTCAATTGCAAAACAGTGATGTCAGACTCGTGCGCCTTTGCTGCTTGAAACTTGCAACAAAAAGGAGTCACTCGGACAGGAACAAATGGGGCGAAGCGTGGCTTTCTTTCATGTAGAAAAATGACAGCACTGCTAGTTGAAATGTCTGTTAGATGATAGTTTCAAGTAAGGTTGGAAACAACAGCCAAACGCTGAAATATCTTTCTCTACAACATGTGCTTAAACTCCAAGAAAGACTTGTATTTGCCGCTGCTACCCACTTCACGTCCATTACAGAGGTCAGATGCTCTGTGTTATAATAAAATAAGTGCGAGGCGGAAAGGCTTAGCAGATTTCTTTCTTTGATTGAGAAAAACCTCAATGAAAATGAATGCTGTACAAGTATTTTGCTACTTCATCCATTTTAGATTACAACCGTTGCTACAGCTAGCTCTCAGGCTACAGTCAGCTCAAACAAAACTGATCAAGATCAATAAGGGAAGTGTTAAACAGAATCCATAAGGACATTGGTATCAGTAACATCTTATCGATTCACATTGTTACTCACTAGTGTTTCTGTTGCTTAATCACAGCACAGTAACACGACTAGGCTGTGTTGATTTGGTGGGGTCTAACCCTGACCGGATGTTTTGACCCAAGATTTCCTCTATTTGTTTCCTACTGTGACTTTCGTTCTCAATAAATACTTTTCTTTGAAAGCAGAAATGGCATGAAAAGTTTGGGGTCAAAAGAAACCACAGTCTTATTAGGGGTGGAGGAAAGTGTTAAGGTGGATCAGCCTTGCTCTGTGTATAAAAGAGAGTATTGGTTCAGTTTCACAGTTGTCACACACCCGTCCTCCCACTTGCTGTTCATTCAAATACATAAATGCTCCTTAAAGAATCCCATTTGCTATATGGAAACCACTACAATCAAAATCTCTTTTTGCATTTAATTTGTATCATTAACTTAAAGCATTATAGCTTCAGTAAAATGGGATTACTGGCATTAAGTCTTTCTTTCCATTCTTAAGAATTTCTTCCTTTATAAGGCCACAACTAGCGTATTACTGTGTTCTGCTTCAAGGGAAATTTGCCTGAGGCACACTTGCATCAACGTATCTGCAGGGACACTTTCATTCTGCTCAGTCTCTCTGAATGTTGATGAGCAGAGTTAATTTAGCAGAATGGTTACCTGGCCAGGAGCCAAGCAAGAGAAGACCAGGTTTTAGTTGCTTGTGGGATGTTCAGTTTCATTATGAGCCAACAGGATGTTTCAAAACACCAAAGTGGGGTATTTGGAACACTTCGCTTTTTTGGTCTTTGGTACTAAGGGACTCCAGCTTATTGATCCTTTCTGGCTATGTTTCACTCTTGTATCACTTTAAATTCAGTCACTTGCAGCCTTGGACTAATGTTGACTCTGGATGAGTTAAGCTTTCTGCATAAAAATGGACATTTTCCTGCAGGATGATCTGACTCATCTTGTAAGTATCGCTCTGTAACAACTCTGATATCAGTCATGCTTTTGACAATCTATAATAGTAATGAGCTGTAATGTTGAAGTCCATTGTCTTTACATTGTCATGTAATCTCTGACAACAGACACTTGTGTGTAAAGCTGCTTAAATATAGTGATTTTCTGAACTAGGACAACCTTGGTCACACATTCCTCCCACATTACTTGTCATTAGCTGTCTAAGCTCAGTTCTGTGCTTTACATTCCTCCGGTGGTAAAGCCCTGAATCCTTGTCTAAAGAAGATTAAACTTGTCATGCAAAGCATACGGCAAAATGTGGTGAATACTACAGAGGGAGCAAAGATGGCAGTGCTGGTTCACCTTCATCCCCAAACTTAAGCGTGTGGCTTATCAGGACTGAACAATCTGAGATGCAGCATACATTATTTCTCTGTTTTGTTTTGTTTTTTGTATTTTTTTGTAAAAACTGTGCTGCATTTTACTTCCATGAATGTATTATCAGAGACATTTCCCGCGTAGTAGGGATTTCAGCACTAACATTGCAATGTGAACATTTGCAATACTGCAGGAAGTGCAATGTC
The DNA here is from genome assembly GCF_040436345.1 of Pagrus major. Lineage (NCBI taxonomy): Eukaryota > Metazoa > Chordata > Actinopteri > Spariformes > Sparidae > Pagrus > Pagrus major. The sequence continues at coordinate 13,130,373 of NC_133229.1, read as the reverse complement.
AAGTAAGGCAGCCTTTTTAATATGCATAACAACATAGTAAAAGCATTTACGGACAAAAACAAGGCCTCTCTAGTTCGTTGCAGACCACATTTTGGCCGTTGTCATGGCTCAAACACTAACATCCTTCATCGATATGATGTTATCTTGCTGCAGATTAACTCCGTACCCATTGTGTAATGATCCACTAAAGTTGAGCACGATTCAAGCTTAGATGAATAAACCCCCTGTTTTTGTCTGGTCAGAGTTGGATGGGTAATCAAATTATATTTAAGTGAGTGACAAAGGTTGTGACCGATCATTAAACCCCTTAATGTCTACATTAACTTTAAAGTTAAATACATAACGTTTTAAACTTTTTGCAAGAACTGGGACAAAGAGCTGCTGATTACGGCAAAACACACACATTCAAAAGCAAAATAGAGCTGTTCAACTCATCTGGTGTAAAGTTCTGTAATTTTGCATTTCCCAGAAAGAAAATATGTATATATTAAAGGCTTTAAAATGAAATATCAGCATGGGCAGATGCTAGGCCAATAAGATGATGTTTTACCTATGCAAATAGTTAAAGAACTAGTGAATTTGTGCATTTTTAAAAACACCTGTATGTCTGGTTCTTCCAGTAGGCTATCATGATAGGTGTCAAGGCAGAGTATGTTTATGTTCTTGTCAGGTTTCAAGAGTAGGCATTATAATATCTTAATTCCACTACACTACTTGTCTGCAAGTAGGTGGAAAAAAATCCAATATCTTGCATCCCTACCATGTGTCTGGCATTCAGGTCAGCTGTAATATGTATAACTGCTCTCACTATCTAAAGCAATTAAAGATAATGTGATGTGCATGGATCATATTCTGCATTTGAAGTGTGAAAAGTTAATGAAACTTTTTATAGTATTGTTTCCTTTTTTATTTTGAAGGTGGACGAGGCTCATATTGGTTTAAATTATATCGGTGTATCTCTGTAATTTGTTACTGCATGATTTTCTAATATGTAAACTGGGTTATTATGCACAGCCTAAAGGCAGGGTTGTTTCTCAGCAAAATGCTAATTGGACATACAGAACAGCACATTATCTGTTGGGAGTCACTACTTTAGTGGAGAATCATGGGATTACTCAGATAAGAGTGATTTCTTAACTAACATAAAAATAAAAAAACAACAAATTAGACCATTATCAGACTGGAGTTTTCTCAAATATACAGTAGAAATTACAGGCCAACTAATTGTAACATTAACATATCTGGCAACACATTAGTGTGATGAATCTGTTTCATTTAGTCCACAGTAATTTGCCATTAATACTCCTACACTATTTAGTAAACTCTCCATGACTAAGGTCTTTGCCTTTAGAGTGAAATTAAAGACAAAGAAAGCTTGCAGTCAGGTTTTGATTAGGCAGTCTTGTGATCATCACCCTTATGATTTCTAGCGCATCCTGACCTTGTTTATCAGAATGTATACGATGTAGGGAAGTAGCAATCTTAGCTTGTTGACCACAGGACTTTTCACATCTGCTTTTATTGTTCCGTCCTCAGTCTCAACCCAACAGCTACTTGCTCTGGTCTCCAGGGCTGTTCCAAACGATTGGCTGAACGGATGAATAATTCATCTCTCTGTTCTGGGTTGAGTCAGACTCCGACCACTGCTCCGTCTCAGCTTTTTCCACCCAGTGGCATGTTATTAAGTCAAATCTCACTCTCAAAAACACACTCTCTCAGTTCATTGGGGAAGAGAAAGGCCAGAGCAGGCTGTTTGGATTGTAATTTTGACCCACACCGTCTTGCACGCTATCTCCCCGTAATGAAAACAATGAAGCAGAGTGCGACACATTTTCATTTCCTCCACAGAGGCTATGCTTGAATAAAGGTCACTGCTTTAGACAGAGTGGACCTTACACTGACAAAAACACAAACATGCTTTTGATGTTAGCCTCTTGACATTTTGCTGTGTGTCTTAATAGGAAAAAGAAAGTTATTTGTGGTTTTGTGTGAAGCGGCTCTGCTCTCTGACTCGTAGTTTGTGTGGAAATGCGAAACGTTAGGGACTCCTCATGATGCTCATCACCCAAATGTCAAATTAGATCAGTAGGGATCTCAGATCGGAAAAAAACATTGCATAACCAACGCCCCACGTCCTCTCTCACGAGGACAGGATCACATCGCTTTCACTGCCTCTGCCAAGTTGTAGTCTACCCAATTATCCAAAGAGAGCTTGAGAGGAAAGTCTGTACCAGTGTGGGTGACTCAGCCGTCAGACTCCCATGACTAGGCCTCCCATGATTGCCATGTTGGTTAAAGGCAGAGTAAAAGACACAGGTCACAGAAGCCACCATATCCGAGCAATTATGCAAACTTTACTCTGGCTTTCCAAACATAGCAAATGTGTTTTCTGAGCAGTCTGAGGTGTCATTAAGCAGCAGTTTCAGGTTTACTATTCTGTAGCTGAATCTGACCTCTGACCATCCTGGAGCAGGCGAGAAAAAAAAAAGAAAATTGTTAGATATTAAAGAAAACAAGAGTGCTGCTGTTTTCCTCAATTCTATGTCTTCCGATATGCGCCAATATGTTTTTTTGGTGTTTGTTTTTTTCCTTAACATTATGCAGAAAAAGATGCCTTTTGGAATGAGGGTTAGTTTATTGTTTCAGTGCACTAATTTCATTTTGGACAGTAAAGTATATTATTAAACTATAAAATATCTTGTCTCCATTAGATATGTATCCTTGTCTTAAAGAGGTCATATTATAGCAAATTTTCAGGTTCATACTTTCATTTGGGGGTCCTAGTAGAATAGGTTTACATACTTTAAATTTAAAAAAACACATTATTTATCTCATATTTTATTTAAAAAAGTGTATGAAAATATATATTAATATAACACCTGTTACATTGTGACGCACATAAGTTACAGAAGTAAAGGCTCGACTCCAAACCAGGCATTTCAGGCAGTGCAGGAGCAGTGTTTTCTGTGGATGAGAGTAACTCCCTGTGGTGTGGACTTTGGGATTTTTCACTTTGCAGACCTTTTATATGCACAAAGATCCCACATAACACAATGAAGGAAAGGCAAGAGCATAATATGACCTCTTTAAGTGTTTGATAGCCACATTTGACAGATGATTTCAAAATGTTTATATATAAATACATGTCCTGTGTATTATAAAGATAAGATAAGCCCCTATATATATCTTTTTTACTCCCTAATAATTTGTTTCACTTTGGCCAATGGGGATCCACGAGCTAGACACAAGTCACCAGCAAAACAATTGTTTTCTATGGTAAGGTGTGCCTGGCATGAGCTCCTCTCCTCTGCTGCACAACACGGTTTTGAAAACGCTTTTAGAAGTTAAAATATTTTCAACTTTTCAGCGAAAGGCAGTGAGTTGAACCACTTTTCCATGATTACATTTGATGGCCGGCTGCACACGCAGCCCCTCCCCACAGGCGCACCACGCTGTTTTCCCCAAAACAGGCTTTTCAAGGCCTGTGCCTTTGACGATGAGTCTCTGTGTGATCGCAGACTAACTCTTGATACATATCACGTATATACGTATCATGATACGTTGCCCACGATGCCCAGGATGGTATCAAAATACAGCAAATACCCCTAAAAAGGCAAAATACATTATGTATTTATTCTCTGCATTGAGGTGTCTGTTTCCCAGAATTTGACAAGTGAAATGAAACAATCTACAAAAAAGTGCCTAAGTGGAGTCTTAGCTCAGTGCCTCTTTAACATGCACACACTGACTGCAACTTGTCCATGTCCACGTGTCCCATCGTTTCATTGTAAAATAGAGATATAGGAAGGTCTGCTTCCCCCAAATGATATTGTGTTAAATTATATTATATTAATTTGTCTGTAAACAAATTGTAAAGTAGCCAGAAAAAATAACTCTTAACATACAAATGGATATAAGTGAGATCCATAGCTGTATGTCTCAACCACCCAGATAGCTTGTGTATTTCTACTTGACAAATGAGCAAATGAAGAAGTTCATCAGAGCAGAGGAAAGGTCAAAGCTTTCTTGTTGTTTACAGAAATTCTTCTTGGAGCTTTGCAAACCGTTGATTTCCCCCTCCAAGCCGTATTAATCAGTATTGGCAGTCTTTCCATTATCAAATCACCCCGGCTGGTTTGTGCCGAGTGCATTGTAATATTGGATTAGAGCCTCGGAGGAAAAAACAACCCTGTTGCTGGGAAATTAGTGTTATCGTGAACCACTCAGTTTCCCTTGCCCATGTGAGGAATACGGCCACAACAGGTACACTGATAACACAAGGACAAACTCACTCATTTCAGATGCTCATTTTGGGAGATTATTTTTAATAGACTGAGTGCATAGCTCCAGCGAAGCTCCCGGGCTTATTTATTCAACTAATAATAGTTTTGGCAGCCTTGAAGCTTTGATTTCCTGCCAGTCACTCCCCCTGTTTATCTTTGCTCTCATCTGTTGCTGCATTTATTCTTTCCACCTTTATGTTCTTGTCAGCTTTCATGTTTTACCCCTGCTGTCCTCTCCTGTCTCTCTCATGATCCATGCATTTCTTTCTCTTCCTCTTCCCGTCTCCCGTGTGTGATGTTGTCCAGCCCCCTGGTGTGCAGTGACCCCCCCACCTACCTACCTACCTACCCACCCATCCCTTCACTGCTTGGGTGGGTTGTTGCCTCAGCTGTGTCACCTTGACCCCGGTGAGTGTGGTCAACTCTACACCTTCATTACCTGCACTTTAAATTTAAGGACGCTTGACATAAATGTGTTTCTCTTTGCGTGTTCACAAATATGCTACATTGGGTATTTGCTAGTTATATCTGTTTTGATAGCATTCATTGTGATAACAAGCCGGATAAAAATAAAACACGTTGACATTTCTGACACAGGAAGGAAGTTGAGTCACAACGAGAGTAGCCTTGGTCTCTTTACTCACCATGACAGTTAGCATCTACAGCCGAGCTGTGACTAAACTGCAGGCACCTGAATAACTGATTTGAAAGTTTCCCTCTTGTGTGTTAGTCATAGAGTGTGAGAAAATCAGTGTCACAGATATGCATAGCTTTCTTCTCAGCTGTTTTAGGGCTTGTGAAGTAGACACAGGCTATAGTAAACTCACTTTAGATGTAAACGATGCCATATTTGCTCTTTAAAGAGCTGTTTTATGTCATGTGCTTCATGTTTATGTCACTTTCTGATCTTCTTCTGAATATAATGCTAATAGATTGCAGAAATGAGTCTCATGCACAAATCTGTGTCCATACAGCCAACTGATTTGTTGTGGTGTAACTGTGACATAATGCGGCTGTACAAAGATATCACTGTGTACTAATTTCTATGGAGGTATACTACATACATGATAATCTTTGACTTGTAGTGGTTATTGGCTACCTGTAAAGTCCTCTGTGTGTGTGTTTCTTTAATCAAAGTAAACAAGTTTGTGTTTATATTTAGCGTTTTTTTTTTACCAAAATGCATTGTGTTTATTCTTGAGGTCCATGTTGAATGTGCTTTTTTCCTGATAGTTTTGAATACTTGAAAGCCTGCATAGTTTACCTTCTTGTTTGCTCTTGAGAAGTCTTCTTCGTCACCACCTTTGGTATGCGTGTTGTAGGCACTACTGTCACCAACTATTGGTAGAATAGCATGAAATTATCACCAAGATTGTGTACTGTGTTGCCTGTGTGCTCGTCCTTGTGCATGTTCAAAACCTCCACACTTAACGTACAGATTAAGTGCAGATTATGCATTTATACTCCAAACATCACTTTATTTTTTTTAATCAAATAATGTTTTTTTCTTAGAGCAAGCAATTTGTCGGGACTACTCACATGGGGGCTATTGATGAGTTGTGGTTGGTTCATTTATAAAAGTTTCAAGGATATTTTGTTCTTTTAGCAAACAAATTTGTTGTTATTGTGTGTTGATTAAAAAAGTGCATTTATTGCCTTCATTTCCTGTATATATGTTGCGGTTGGAGCTGCAACTTAATTGCTCAGTTGTCAACTAATCAATCAAACGACAACTGATAATTGATGAATCCGTTTGATTCATTTTTTAAGAATACAATTCCGGCTAAATGTGAATATATGGTTGTGGTTTCTTGACTCTTCTATGACAGTAAACTGAATATCGATTAATCGAGAAAATAATCTACTGATTAATCAAAATTGAAAATAATCGTTAGTTGCAGCCCTAGTTGTCTTACATTAAAGGGACTGATTGTTGAGAGAGAGGCATGTAAAATTAATCTTTTGATAACAGACCATATATTAGTGTCTGACTTGAAAATGTGATATATGTTGCTAGTTGAGGATTGTGCTTTATGAAGTCCACCATCTTGTCAGATTTAGATTGAAACCACATGATTCACCACTGTAGGCCTCCCGTTATAATTATAACAATTAAAAAGCAAATCAAAAGTATAGCCCTCCAATTTCAGTTCATTTTAATTTTTTTGTTTTTTTCCATTCTGTCAGTATCCTGCCGTCACAGGTCGGACTGTGTGTAATGTGGCTGGTTCTGTGTGGTGTCTGTTCCTCGGCTTTGTGACCCAGACACTCAGCGCAGCCACATCAGTTAGGGATCAGCGTTGCCTGAATGAATACAGTCAGTGGTGTCAGATTAGCGGAGGCTAGCTCCTGTGTGGTTTGAGAGACAGCAGGACGCTGGCTTAGAGAATCGCATGTCTGCCGGGACGGTATTAACATACTACCCTGGGACCGGTAATGCAGTTAAAAGTGGTCAGGTGGCTTGTGTCACTATTGAGAAAAGTCCCAATTTGTTTTGCCAACTGTGGTGGTGAGAGATTCCTGCCCAATGATCAGGCCCTGACCACAGCACTGTGAACTTTCTTTGTTTCTTTGTATCCCCAGATTCTCAGCACTATTATTTTATAAATTGTGATGTGAAATGATGAAATACTATGCTATCCTTCAGACTATTAGGTAACGAGTCTTAGCTTTGAACATGATTTAGGGGAGTGTGTTCCAAGATAAATCATAATGTCTGAAATATGCTTTGTAGTTCTGGGAGCTGGATCCTTTTTTTTTTTTTTTTATGATTTTCCCATGTAAAAAAGTATAAATAGGTGCTTTTTTGATTCAAGGGCTGTTGTATTGGGAGGCTATAGGGGACAAATAAAATGCACCTGACCTGATAAATCAATACCGTAGCAATAGTTTAAGGTAACGACATTAGCCGCTGTTACATCACTATCTAATTGACTGTGCCATCATGTGTAACGATAATAAACCATGAAATGATTTAGAGTAATGTTATAATGAGTGATCATGAAAAGGTTACTGTTGTTGTGTAGTGCAATTTTCAGTTCAGTTCCTCCTCGTGGGAGTGCAAGTAATAATCTGGGTTTGATTCATGTTGCTGCTCTTATCTCTCTGTCTGTTATCAGGTCAGCCTTCAGGGTCTGGAGAATTTCCTCTGTCTGTTCCATTATGTGCAGCATCACCCCAACCACAGCCCCAAAGATGCTCTCAAATTCTGGTAGGTCTCATCATTATTTTATCGTCTCTAACTGTTCTGTGATGGAGGGTTTTGTCTCAGTAAGGGTGGATTAAACAAAACACAGTCATACCCTCAGAGAGTACATAGTGTTAAATCAACACCGCAGTGAAAAAACTGGCTTGTTTGGTTTTATAGTGGGAAAACAGAGCACTGAATAATGTTCTTAATTCAAACAGTATTGGCCAGTTTTTACACTTAACAATAAAAGGAAGCATGTTATGTCTGAATTGGTATGAAACGAATGGCAGTTTTGAGATGGACTGGCTGCAGTGGCTGCAGTTACTTTGCTCTTTTTCAGTCTTTACCGACAAAAAGAAACTGCAGAAGTGACAGATTTATCCTCGTCATTTTTATGTCACACCACTATAGCAGAGGTTGCAGACTTAATGTAATCATGTTGCATTAGCTGTTGGAGTACCTTGCTGCATAGATTTACATACTGATGTGGAAAAAACTGTGGGACATTAGCACCTCAAGTGCCTCTTGTTTGTATTCTGTTCAGTGTAAATAAGTCACACACACACACACACACACACACACACACACACACACACACTACCTTGAATTAAGTGAGGGCATTAGCATTTGTGCGCTATGTGTTCCCTCAGACGAGACGTGATTAGTTTGAATGGGTTTTTGGTTAAAATGGCTGGAATAATGTCCTTGTTTATAAAGACAAGCTTAAGGCAGTTTAATGTTTCACTCTGTGAGATCAACCATTAAATGTTCAATTTTTTTACATTTGGGAGCTTTTGTCTGCAATAATTAAGGACGTAGCTAACAGATGTTGTAGAAATGGACTACCCACAATTTAGTAGATTTGCTAATTTATGTTGTTGCATTTATAGTTTGTTATAAATTGACAGTTTTTAAGTTAGTTTGTGTAGTATTACCCTGAAGTTGCGGAACCTTTCAGTGTTGGTAATGTTGGAGGAACATGAGCACAGATTAGCCTTTTGTGGCTCTTGGGAAGCTGCATGAAATCTCACTAATTGCCTCAAGTGTAGTCACTCAGTGGCTAAATTGCATTATGGGTCACATAATACTCCCCAAGACCTGTAAACATACTTTAATGTATACAATTGGTGGAGTAACCCTTTTAATATGTATTACAGTGTAGCATAAACCTTTAAATGCAGTGCTGATTTGTATCTAAACAGAACATATATGCATCTCTGAACCCTATGTTAATCCAAAGAGCTTCTTTTGGCATTAATGAGAACCAACAATCACAAAAAATTGTAATGATTTAAATTGTCGATAATCTTGATGTATTCAGTTGTCATTTACGAATGTCCATCACAACTGTTCGCAGTCCTGAGAGACGGATTCAAATTGATCAAACTAAAGAAACTAAAGAAGGAAACTATTCACATTAAATAAAATGCACACTATTAAATTCATATTTGCTGAACAACTAGAAACATAAATGAAGGATATCATGTGGATAAATTATGTTTGCCACCACAACATAATTTCTGCTCTTGATACACTATTAAAGGTGTACTGTACGCACAAAATTGCGTGTTCACAATGTGTATGAAGTAGCTGGAACTGTTCTAACCCATATAATATAAAAGTATTATCCATTTAAGGTGTTTTGTAATTACTTAAGAAAACTTCTTGAAACAGCCATGTCCTAACTTTTACCCACACTGAAAAGGACAGAGAGAATAAAGCGTCCACTGTGTAATTAACTCAGTCGGAGTGAAGAACATCACAGTAATTGGCCAGAGGGGAAATACAAAATATGAGACCTGCAGGAGACAGATGTGTTTTTCAACGGGCTGATATCGTGGCAGCCATTATCTCTGTTTACTAGGTTTCTAATCACTAACTTGTGGTAATGATAAAACAACTGAGAGGGTGTTGGCAAAAAGATGGGGAAGAAATTAGTCAGAATGATGCTTTTTTTATTTAACAAACAAATACTGTGTTTTAAAAAAATGAAGGGATTTTTTATTTTTTATTGTGTTATTTTCTATTGAATCTTTCTAAATTTCTTGGCGATGCAGCCTGAACTGTCAATATGTCAGCTGTTTGTTTTGAGGAAATTGTATTTAATTTAATCATATATTACATAACACGTTTTTTCTAGAGTTGATGAAGTCTGTGTTCTAGCTTTTACAGATATAGATGCAGTGTGGGCTGTATGATTAAAGCTTCTCTTTTGACTGAGGCTTGTGATGCATGTGTGTCTTAGATAATACAATACAAACACTAGCGTTATTATAAATTACAGTAGGTCTTACACATGAAGTATTGCAAGGTCACATTTTCTTTGGTTCATTGATACTCAGGAATTTTCCCTTTCCTCGGTATCATCCGCCTCACAGATGTAAATGCTGGACACACTAGAGAGATAAAAACAAAAGCAATCTTGTGCTAGTTAGAGTAGGGATGCAGTCAGACGTGCAGATAGCCTGTCAAACCATCTCAGATGTGTATCTGACCTGTTTGACCTGTCACCTAAATAAGCTCCACTGAGTGGAAAGACATGGTTCACCCAGACTAAAGCGAAATTATCATGGTGAGCTTGAAGGTCACAGTGTGCCACTAAATACTTAGTTTCGATACACTGTGTTTGAGAAGACACTTCAGTAAAAGTAAACAATATAAGTTAGAACAGTTGGAAATGGCTCAAAATTTAAAAGTTAGTTTACTTTCCTTTCAGAAATTCTTTTTGTGTCTGTAGCAACTGTCAACAAATACAACCAAAACTTGCAACAATTAAAGTGACACACACCACATGTCCCAAGGATTTGTTAAAAATGGGTTTACTGGAAGGTATAAAAATCTCTGGGCTCGGAAATCCGCAAAGGTGGTACCCTCTATTTCTGTCCTGAAAAGAAAAAAATCTTCACAAATGTGAAAGAAAATCCATCATAACTAATTTTATTCAGACATTTGGACATTTTTCAGCTCTTTCTCAGGTCTTTTGCCACGTTCAGTATGTGTATGGTGTCTGTTGTCTGGTATTAAAGTTAATTATCCACAGAGGAAGGGTTTTAAAGCTCAAGTTATAATCTGTATTGAAGTGTTATGGTGTCTGAGCTGTAGGCACATTCATAGGCATGTAAAGGAGATATTCTGTATTTTCACCGACAGATAGGGTCTAAGCAGGACAAGTTGACTCCATCTCACAGATCACTCCACTATCATCATCTTCTCTAATCGTCTTCCACCAACTTCTGATGTTAAATTGTCCTTTACAGTTATGCTTCAGAGAATGTGCTCTTCGTCATTCAGCAGGACACTTTAATTGCCTATCTTTACTGCTTTTTTCCTTAGACCTTAGTGCAGCAGAGCACAATATTTTAATTGACAGACTCGAGAAATGTGTGTGACTCATGTATTAACTTGGATTCAGTCATAATTTTTGTCAGCCTGGGTGTTTATGTGTCAGAGACTCCTGGTAATGAATATGGTATTCCTTAAGGTAGCATTCTCGGCCCAGTTTCGCTTTCATTATATACGCTCCCACATGGAAACATTTACAACCAACACCGTGTCAATTATCGTTATTGTGCTTATAAAACATTGTACATTGTACATCTCTCTTAGAGTCTGGTTAAATTTTAATTCCCTTTTAGCAAGGTCATTAAAACATCCTTTTTCATGTCTGCCAATATCGGACCTTTTTAAAACAGAGAGATGCTGAGAGTCTCGAATAAAACAACGAAATGGATAACATCACCCCTCTACCGGAGACACTGCACTGGCTGCCTATATCTTTTAGAATTTATTTTAAAGTTATTTTACTTGTTTATAAAGCTTTAAATGACCCAGCGTCTCCATACATCAGAGATTTTATTTCATTTTATGTTCCAACCAGATCACCAAAGTCCTTTACTGCTTTTCTCTTAAATCAAAATTCCTTGTGTGTCTCATAAAAACACCAGTGACTCTCACTGCCTGTTTTTATGTCCTAAACTGTTGATGCCGGATATCTTAAGTTTTAATCTGTGGTTTTTAAAATAGTTTTTATCCTTGTTGGTTGTTTAAGTTTTGCTATATTGAATTTAATGAATGATTTTAACATTTCATTTTTTAATCGTTGTAATCTTTGGTCTTGCAAAATTGTTTTTACATTCTTTGCACTTTGGGCTGCATGTTTGTATGACTGCTATATAAACTGAGCCAAGTTATTCTCTATCTGTATTTACTGCAGTTGCACTCAAGTATTTATCCCAATGTAGGACTAAAAATAATTTCCTTTGTATGTTTGGCACAGAAACTGCTCAGTGACTCTTTATTAGAAATAGAATTACTAGAAGTGGAAGTGCCTTATGCTTTATCAAGCCTAACTCTTGGCTCTTTTTCTAGTTGTTCCTGGTAGGCTTTTTAGTGCATTAAGAGATTCCCAAAAATGATTGTTGTAGTGCAGAACACAAAGGCAGTCACTGTGAATGATGGAGGTCTTCTGCAGGGCACCAGGGGCTCGTCAGTATTCCCAAGGCCAGTCCCCTCGCCATGTGACATCACATGCTTTCATGTGATACGCTGATCTGCTGCGAATCTGGAAAGCTTCCATTTGAAATTCCAATTTAATGGAATTTGTGTGCAGAACAGAAAATTCAGTCAGCAGTCGTGTGAGGAGGTATGCAGATAGAGGCAGCAGAGCTACAGTCATGCTTGGAGAAAACGCAAGATGGCTGGAAGGAAACTGTTTGGCCCAGTAACGTTTGGTAAGATCAGAACGACTACATGTATGTTACAGAGGCTAGTGTCAGAAGTCAGTGTTGTAGATGTTTCTGACCTAGCACGCCTCTTCCTATTGTGTCATAAGTAGGTTTGGATCTGAGCTGCAGTTTAAACAAAAGAAATTTAAATGTGTAAAAGTAAACACTCAGTTATTTGTCTAAAGGATTGTGAGCTGTGCAGTTGTGGTCGTCGTGCTCCGAGTGTGTCTTATATCGAGCAGCTCCATGTCAGTTACAAGAGGAACACGTGGTTATAAATACTAGCTTGGTGGCGCTCTCTGAGCACTCTTAGTAGAACAAGTCCCTTTTCTTACTGACATTCAAGCTACATGAGTCTAGATTTTAAGGTGTGACCATAACACGAATGTTGGTTTTGCTTATGAAGATTGACATTGTTGGAACAGCCTGGTTGTCTCGATTCCACCCCATTGTTAGCTTAGCTTTTAAAGGGAGGTGGCTTTTTTTCTTTTATCTCACTACCTTAGTTGGTATCCAGACATTACATTGAAATTGACAGAATGACTAATGTGATGAAAATGCAGATTTGTCACATTTGTACAATTACAGATAAAATCCCAAACAAACTCATGCATCATCATCACTAAACTGTCATTTTTGTAAACAGCTTTTTCTTTGCTTTTATTGCAATAATTCAAATTAGACATTTACACTGTCATCTCAACATGTTACTGAGCATAACTGAACATAAAAACTGAATAGACAAAACAAGTGATGTGGTCAATCTGTATCTGGTACTTTCAAATTCTTAATATGCATTCAAGTATCACAGCAGAAAAAGAGATACACTTTGAACCCAGTGGTTATCCTTAAAACAACTTCCATTACTTTGTGTTTCTACCTTACATAAATTTAATTTCACTGCCAGGGAGTGTCTCTGTTGAGACTTAAATTGGAGACATGCTAGAAACATGTGAGTTTGCCTAATTTTTCATTTACATTTACAGTCTTAAACAAAAAATCATGCAAAAATAATAATGAAAATCTGTTGGTTTGATTTGATTCTATAACCTTTATAATCTTTCTTTGATGTGTGTACAGATTGTGCCACAGCCTTATAATGGTTTGTCTCGTCTGTTGCAGCTCAGACATGAGTGGGGCCAGTAACACACTGGCGAGGGAGTTCCTTACTGATGTACATCAACTATGCAGTGCGGTCGCCCAGAGAGCAGAGGCACGGGAGGAAGATGAGGAGGAGAGTCACATGGTGGCACTGGGAGAGTACCTGGTCAGGGGAAGGGGCTTCCTGTTGCTCAGCACCCTGGACTCCATCATTGACCAGGTGAGGATGTTCAACTCCTTAGATAAAACAAAATGTATGTAAAAGTGTGCAGTTTCAGAAATCGAAAACAACATTTCAGCAACAGCTTTTGCTACAAATGTATGCAAATGCTAATATTGTAGTTAATTTAATAAAATTCACTTTAAGATAAAGGCCAGATTTAGTTTCAAATTTTGCTTCACATTTTTTAATTGATCTGTTACAGTATTTCATGCAGCTGTTCAATATCGGCATGACAAATGGAAATTTCTGCACATAAGCCTCTTCAACTCTGCTGCAACTAATCTCCTTTCATCAAAATGAAAGACAGAGTTTGCAGTAGAGATACAGTACAATGGAAACAGATGATAAAAGCAACAAGGATTAAGCAAACATCAGACAGACATCAGCTGGGAGATTACAGGGATATTTAATGAGCACAGTTCAATCAAACCCTATAAATTATGTAATGATTGGACGCTGTATAATCTCATGTACAAGATGGCATTCACCAGAACATACTGTATATTTTGAGTTTATGTTTATACTGAAGATGAATTATTTTTAAGAGATGAGAAATAAAGCGCCCCAGATACTGAACCCACTACAAGTCCAATTTTGTCTCGATTTGTTTAGCAGCTACTCTACATCTGTGTCTGGTGTTACTACAGCTTGCAGGGTGTTCATATCTGAAGAGGAAATTAGCTCTGCGGTGCCCACATGTTGTTTGGTTATCTGATTGATAGCAGAAAGTTGGTGTCCTCGCTCTGCGTCTGCTGCTCGCAAGACGTTGATGCTCATATGCAAATCCTTTTCGCACTTTCTTGACAACTGTATATTTGTTTGCATCTTGTAGTACTGACGTATTTTGTGTGTTGTATGATACAACATACAGGGTGTTGTATGATACAACATACACAAAATATGTCAGAACTACACTCTTTCAAAATGGATTTTACACATACGGTTTTGGACTTATATATATATATATATTATATATCTTATCTGTTAACTTGCACCAGGCTTTGACTATGTGTTTATCTGATCTGTGAGTGTTTTTGGTTTAAGTAACAATTTAAGAGATGCTCTGGTGAATTATTGGGCTTTCATGTGACAAGTTGAGGGCGGCACATGAGAAAGCAGTGTCAAACCAGGACAAAGTCAGTTTAATGTTTTATGGGCTTTGATGCTAAATCATGAAGTTGGCTTAAGAGAAAGTACAACAGTGACATCAGTGAATAAACAGGCTAAATACTCACAAATACCGTGTGCTACAGACAGTGTAGGGATAAACAGTGAATCCAGATATCAGAATATGGCCAAGTGCAATATCTAAATCACAGGAGTTGCAATTTTTTTGAAAGAGGTAAAACGTTTGACCACACATCATATTATAAATCAAGCTTTGTGGTGCTACAGAGATTCTCCTGATGTGAGGGGAAAATGTTTATTTGGTACAGGCCCATGCAGAAATCACATCAAAATCATTTAAATATTTTTTTTCTCAGTGAAAATGCAAAAATGACCATTCCCACTAAAAAAACCTACCGTAGCTTAAGAGTAATGTAGGAAACTTAGGCAACTCTGAGCAAGGAAGTGACATGAACTTTTATCTTAGTGAGGAGGCGTGGCTGACCCTGTTGCTAGGTGTGACACATTCTTTTTAAAGCTGTGATTGGTTGATCAAAAAAAAGCACTCTTGGTGATAATGGGCATAGAACTGGGAGTGAAGTCGATCGGCTTATCATATAATTTAGTCTCTATTAAGACACGGTGTATTTTTGAATATTATTTTATGTACTGAATATTTCTGTTAAATAAATTGTGAGTCGTACTTTAAAAGCTTACAACATGTTTCATAACACAGGCCTGCTTGCACAGTAGCCTCTTCACATGCTGATAGTTAACTAAAATTTCTGTATCAAGCTGGTAATTTTCGTAGGTCTACTTAAT
Source organism: Pagrus major (assembly GCF_040436345.1). NCBI lineage: Eukaryota > Metazoa > Chordata > Actinopteri > Spariformes > Sparidae > Pagrus > Pagrus major. The sequence goes on along the minus strand of NC_133229.1, from coordinate 13,114,923 downwards.
CTATATGAATAAGCGTAAAACCATTTTAAAGGGAGCGCACTAGTGAGGATTGTTATATGAAAAGGGGGACAATGTATGTGTTATAATCATTTGTGTGATCACTCTGCTAATGGGATAACTTTTTGGTTTTTTTTACATTTTTACAGATGCCAAATATGTGAGTGTTGTGATCACTTTAATTTCTGCTGTTATATCGTTGTTGCGTTCGTCAGAGATGTGAGCACACCTCTAATGAGATCCACCACAAAAGTTATCTGCACAGTCTAAACTGTAGTATTTAATTAATTTACTGTCATTCAGTATTTGGAGAATATTTCTCCTCCGTCTTTGTCCTTCCATCATTGTCACCTCTGCTTGAGAAACTCCCAAGGCTCTTAAAAGTCATCCAACGTTTTTCACCTTAGAAAATCTCTTAAGGGCTAAGATGCTTTATGATTACATTTTGTCTTTTCAAGGATCTAGTCTTTCTAGAAGAATTTGTAGAAAATGTCATAAAATAAAGTTTGCACAGTTAAAGATTTCCTTAGAATTTCTTCACTCTGAGCAACTCTTTGTAGTAGGAAGCTTAATGAATACAGCCCTAGGAGTTCATCAGCCATGGTTGCCTTTTGACATTAATTTGTTTTTGTTAGGGTCTGTAGGCTCTAAGGAGAAAGATGTGATCACTAACCTCGGTTAATTTAATGCCAAACAATCTTCAAAAGAAAAAGAAGCCACAAATGCATTACTGCATGAAATACTGTAATGTGATGAATGTGACCTTGTGTGTCAGCATCACTGTGACCTCATATTGTTCATATCCGTTCACAAACATTCATTATATTTTCTATGTCAATAAGAGCTTTTACTACAGAAATGTGATGCATTTATGTGGATCACAAGCTCCAGCTGTATGCGTCATCTGTGGCCTGGATGGAGTCAAGCCTTTAGTGACACTTCATAAACATTTATTTAATTGTGGTATATACAAAGTAGTGATTTGCGAAACACAGTTTAAAATCAGGAATCTTGTTTTTGAATTAAGTAGAACATTTATTTTGAGTTGGGTTTGTTCCACTGTGATGTTAAATACTCCCCCTCTGTGCCACTCAGTCTCTATCTGCCAGCTCTGACACTGTTTATATGACTCAGGTCCAGCTCAGTAAAATGTTCCTTATGTAATGATAGCAACACTCACACAGCATCAAATGAAATGGTTTATATCTGCACTTTTTCCTTTGGAAATGACAGCAAGGTTTTTTCAGCTGACCAAGTGTTAAATGTCAGGCTACTGTCGTCTCTGGGTACATCATCCACTGAATAATTCAAACGGCAAAGGCTGAGCTATAGCCAGAGAAAAAGCTGCATAATTTACAGTCAGAGGTGGTAAGAGTTGGAGATACTACACTACACTGCACATATAGATCAACCAAGCTGATAAATCTACTGATAATGGCCAATAAACAATATCCATGTACATGTTGACTGCGAATTGGAAGGGCTGCATGATACTGGAAAAAACTGACTTGGTGATATTTTGGTTTTCTGCGATATATAATTGTGTTTTGAAAGAATATAAGAATTTCCTCCAGATAACTTGAATAGCTCTTTTTGAAAAGAATGAATAATTCTACAGTGATTGTCAAGATTTTGTAGGGGAGTGCTTTTTATCAAACAACCTAAGCAGCTCTCATGTATCCAAGAACCCTTGATTTTAATTATATTAAGTAATATCAGGCAGACCTCTCTTGTAGATTAGGCACTGAAATGACTAATCTGAACCATGTGAGCTTTCCTTTTGAATCCAGCAGCAAAAAAGCTGTAGCATGTCGTGTTTGAGTTAATTGGCCTTACTTGACATTGCACATCCTGTGATGGGACCATTGTACCTGCGCACATTGCGATGTTGATGCTGAAACAACATCTTTTGCAGCCCCAGTAAGTAGTTAGAAATATCAGTACAGAGAGGGCAAACTAGGGTTGAGTTCATTTAGATCATTGAACAGTGTCACCATTACATAGCTTGACCACCAGAGAGCATTGACACGTTTATTTTTACACTGTAAAATGTCCTGCTCAGTATGTATTTTAACCAGATCAAGATTGTTTGTGTTTCTAAGTTAAAAACATTAATATACACGTGATGATATCAGATTTTTAAAAAACTCAAATACTGATGTGAATATAGTATTAACCTCACAAATCCAGTATTGGCCTGGCTGTAGTGAGAGACAGTCTAAAAAATGTAATTGAATAGAAGTAAAGGTATTTGTGAAAATAACCAGAGTAATAGCAAGAGAGTATCTATTGACAAGCTTACTTGATTAGTGAGTCATTCAATGAGAAACACATAAGTCAGCAGCCATTGGCTAAGCATAAACGCCACAAAAGTGACAGAAAAGTCTCATTCTCTTCTTTTTCTCCCTCCTCACTGTGTCCGAGATGGCCATTCAACAATTAACAGCGCTGCACAGAATTAGTAGAATCAAATATTTTACATTATGAGAAAAAGAAGAAGTAGCTAAACACAGTACTTGAAATGAATGAAATGAATGAACCATGGAGTGAAAATTAATTGCACAATGCAGTAATGAAAGATTGAATGCAGTGTGTATGATACAGTGACAATAAAATACTTTATGTTTTGACAGTTTTGTAAAATCAGCAAGTGGATCATTTTTAATTCACACATAAATGAGTAGGTTGATTGTTTTTAATTAACACATGAAGGAGTTGGTTCTCTCTCTGCTGTGAGGTATGTCCTGGATAGACATGAGATCCCCAGGGTCTTGGAAGTAAGGCTGTCATGTAGATGTGACATTGCTCCTGACACACTTACAGCGAAAACTGACTAATTAACTAAGCAGCTAGTTAACTAAATGCACACAAACAAATTGTTAGCTCGCGGGATGAGCATATTTTTGAAAAACAACTAAAATCAAAGTATCTAAATTGTCTTAATTGAAAGTAGTGAAACCCGCAGTGACATTTGCACTTATTTTGGACAAGAGTTTGTCTTGATGGGAGTGTCTGGTTGTGACATCAAAGTGTGACCCAAGGGAGAGAGGCAGGGACACTTTGTAGAAAGTGGTAGGTAACCTCAGTGCGTTTTATTGCACTCTCAGGAACTGACCTGCCGGGAGGAGCTGCTCACTTTGCTGCTGTCTCTGCTGCCACTGGTGTGGAAGATCCCTGTGCAGGAGGAAAAAGCCCCAGGTCAGTATTACACAGCAATACTCACTCTTTTACTTGTTTGTGTTAATATTGATGTTAACAGCTCATACATCACAAATCCCAGCTGTCATAGCGTGTGACTACTTCCTGGTTTGTAACTAATGATATCAATTTACATGCTTGATTTTATAAATTTAAAATATGTTGTGTATTACAGTTGTCTGTGATTTGCAAAGTGTACAGTAATATTGTGCAGACTGCATTTCATGGGCCTGAAATGTTCTCTAACTTTGTACATGTATATATGTGTCCCGTCTTCTATCCCTTATATAACTCTTTACCAACTATTAAGGTCAAGCAATGATTCAGCATTAGGTTTGGTGGTGTGAAGGCAGAGGAATGTGTGCACATCTCTTAGGCTCTAAATGGTGATGTTCTTATCAAGTGACTCATTTTTATTTTTTAAATGTAGTATTTACTTGCTTGACAATCTTTGTGTGAGATGGGTGATTCAGTTGTTAATCACTGTAGTCAATGTCTCCATTATTGTTGAATCTTACGAGCAGTCACACAACAGGAGAAGACTAGTTGTTGCAGAGGCCTATGACCTCAGGATGACACCGGTATTTAGTACAGGACTGTTGATCCTCTCTAACATGGACCCTAGACATATTTGCTTTAATTAATTCCTACTCACTGAGTGTGTTTTAATAAACAGATTGGCTGCTGACATGCAGCTGAGGTTTATGTTACGCATCATACTTTTTGGGAAATACAAAATTCCTAATTGCTGGACACAAAAAGATGTTAATTCTACATGACTTCAAAATACAAATCAGATTTGGTGTGCCTTAAAATAACAGTGTTTATTTATATTTGGTATTTAGGCCTTTATATACATCCACAAGGAAAGTGACAGATGTTTCTGTGTGTCAACAGATTTCACCCTGCCGTCCCTACTGGAGGTATTCCTTAGCCGGGAGGTGAAGGCTGCCCCTCTCAGAGCAGGACAAAAGGCTGCGGCAGATGAACAGAACTCGGGGAAGAGGTCCCGTGTTGGCAGCGGCACCTGGAAGTCTCGAAGGTCGCGCAGGACAGCGCAGAGATACTCTGTGAAGGATGCTAGGAAGTCCCAGGTTTCTACCTCAGATTCAGAAGCCAACCCCGAGGAAACAGCTGCCTCAGGCCCCGGTGCGAGGAGCCGGAGGTCGCACGGCTCCACCATCAGGGTGAGCTGTCAGCATCATCGGTCAGAAGCCTCACAGTTAACATCCACCGCCACCACCGCAGAAAACATGAGCGCACCGTACCCACACCCCCGAGCCCCTGGGTCCCAGATGATGGACACAGAAACGCTGACAGACCCAGCTGCAATATCAATTTTCAACCGCATGGAAAACTCGCCCTTTGACCTCTGCCATGTGTTGCTTTCACTGCTGGAGAAAGTTTGTAAGTTTGACATGAGCATCAACCACAACCCCGGCCTGGCAGTCAGTGTCGTACCTACTCTCACTGAGATCCTGACTGAGTTTGGAGATTGCTGTGGTCCAGGGGGAGGGGGTGGAACAGGAGCAGAGGAGCTCGCTGGAGGCTGGACGGAAGAACCCATCGCACTTGTGCAGAGGATGCTTCTACGCACCATCCTGCACCTGATGTCGGTGGATGTGAGTCAGAGTGAAACCCTCCCAGATAGCCTGAGACGCAGCCTGACAGACCTGCTGCGAGCCACCCTCAAAATCCGGAGCTGCTTGGACAGACAGACTAACCCTTTTGCTCCTCGGCCTAAGAAGACCTTGCAGGAGGTCCAGGATGACTTTTCATTCTCCCGCTATCGCCACAGGGCGCTGCTGCTGCCAGAGCTTCTAGAGGGAGTCCTACAAGTGCTGCTGGGCTGCCTACAGGCTTCCACACCCAACCCCTTTTTCTTTAGCCAGGCACTGGAGCTCATCCATGAATTTGTCCAGCACCGCGGCCTGGACCTGTTCGAAGCCACAGTGCTGCGGCTGGAGGGACTCAGCAGAGCCAGGGACTCTGAAGTAGTAGGTGAGGCTTCAGAGAGGCTACGAGGTCTCATTGCAGGCGTCTTCAAGATCATCAGTGCTGTCAAGAAGGCAAAATCAGAGCAGCTGCATCAATCCGTGTGTGCCCGACGCCGCCACCGCCGCTGTGAATATTCCCACTTCCTGCATCACCACAGAGACCTGTCAGGTTTGCCCGTCTCTGCTTTCAAGCAGGCTGCAAGGCGCAACCCCTTTGAAGAGGACGGAGAAGGCAAGGAAGGGATGGAGGGTGACGCAGTGCGTTACCCCGAGCGCTGCTGCTGCCTGGCTGCCTGTGCTCACCAATGTCTACGATTGCTGCAGAGACTCTCCCCCAGTGGCCCAGCTGTGTTGCAGGTACTGGCTGGGGTGCAGGCTGTTGGAATCTGTTGTTGTATGGACCCCCGCTCAGTCGTAGGACCCCTGCTGCATGCCTTCCAAGCTCCAGGTCTGCGTAGCTACCAGTCTCATGTTCTCAGCGTCCTGGGCAGACTGATCCTAGACCAACTAGGTGGGGGGCAGCCCTCAGAGAAAGCCAAGCTGGCCTCCTGTAACATCTGCACTCTGGACAGCAGCCAGCTGCCAGGCCTGGAGGAGACTCTGCAGCACGGGGATCATTCAGCCATTTCTACCAGCCTGTGCTACCGCTCCCAAGGTATCCTGCCAAGTGGAGGGGGGGCAGAAGACATGTTGTGGAAGTGGGATGCTCTGGAGGCCTACCAAGAGCTAGTGTTTGGTGAGGACTGGCAGCTGAGCCAGCAGGTAGCTGGCCATGTGTGCCACCTGACCCTGCGGGGGAATGCTATAGTGCAGTGGCAGCTCTACACACACATCTTCAACCCTGTGCTGCAGAGAGGGGTAGAGCTGGCCCACCATGCCCAGCAGCTGGGCGTTTCCACTGTCTGTACTCAGGTCTGCAGCTATCACACACGGTGCCTGCCTGTGGAGGTCCTACTCATTTACCTACAAACGGTACCTGCCCTTCTCAAATCAAGGTGAGCAGTTTTACATTATTTAATAATGTATTTGTTCTTCATCATCCATCTTTAGTTTGACAGCATCAGGGTTCTGCCAAAGATGGGTTTTAAATTTTTAATGTTTTAGGCAGAAAAACGTGTATCTGCAAGCTGTTCTTGGGTTAATTAAATGTGCAGAAGCATCAATAATCTGTGTTTAGACTAATCCCTCGTCACATTAAAGCGGTGTTTTTCCTGGGAGCCCCCTGCCCTGCAATGTTTCAGATGTTGCCCTGCCCCAGCACACCTGATTCAAATGAATGGGTCGTTATCCGGTTTCAGCAGAGTTTGATGACAAGCTGATCGTTCAAATTAGGTGTGTTGGAGCAGGTAAACATCTAAAACATGCAGGGCAGGGGGCTCCCAAGAAAAGGATAGAAAAACAGCACATGTGGTGCAGGTGGTTGTTTTGGAAAACATTTAAGCAAAGTTCTCACTCAAGGAATGGATTCTGCTCCTTTTATACTATCTCACAAAGCAAATATAATCAGCCAGGTCAAAGCTGGACACCTAATCCACTTGGGCATTGTTTGTCATTAGATACGTCTCTCCAGGTCATTGCTAATTGATGCTAATCCATTATTTATTAAAGCTTTGTAGACTGAATGAGAGATGGAAGATTATTGACTGGTTATGTAACACTGTTACGTGTAGATTAGTCTGGCTAAAGCAGGTGCTTCTGGTCTTTGTCCCGATAAATTTAACACAATTGTGCTGAAATTGAACAGTTAAAATCCTGTATGAATCAGGTTTAGTTTTGCTTTTAATATTATCACTGAAAATTGTGTTCTCAGCTTTGAGACACTCTCACAGATAAAGCGTGTGGATGTGCCTGTCCATGTGTTAACCCTGGCGACCTGTCTAGGTTGTATACCAGCTCCTGTCTGATACATGCTGCGATAGGTTGAATCCCCTTGTGACCCTTAACAGGATCAGTGGGTATAGAAAATGGATGGCTGGATGCTTTGAGACAGTCTGTCAGCGGTGGGGCTGATAGGTTTTCTTATTAACATTCAGAGTATGGTGTTCTGCTGTCTGCAGGTTTGACTGGCATTCAAAGTCTTTACAGCTGCGATGTCATCTGAGCTCCTCAAAAGACACTTGAGACTATATTTAGGTCCTTATGATTATGTAAAAGGCATCATTACACAAGTCTTCTATTTGGATGAATCTCACTTCTGGGAGTGGTGTTCTACCCTTAGTTAACATCAAAATTTTGTTTTTATTTTTCTAAACTATGTACCTTCAGTGCATTTTTGTTTAAACACCAAGCTAATGATGATTCGTGGATATTTGTTATTTACATACATGAGGAACCTCATTCATATAACTCGTTGCACAAGGGATGCACATTAAATACATGTTTTGTTCATGATTTATTTGTTAATGATAAACAAATAATCAATACTTCATTTCATTGATGCACACCAAAGGCAAGAGCCAATACTCTTTCTTGATTTCAGGCTTTCAAAAACAGGCTTTCACCCACACTGACCGCACATCAGCAATAAACAACAATTCGAGTTGTAGCCCTTTAATGCTGCTAACAAAACAAAATTGATATAAATGGATGAATACGCAATAACCATATGGCCACGTAATTATCTTGTGTCATGCCTCATCATTCTTTGTTGTTCAAAACAGCTCTAAGAATTCCACTTTATGCGTGCAACTCAAATGTAACACACAACTGTTAATATGAGTTTAAAATAAACATTTTTCAGTATGTCTGGCAACCAAAGTGCGGTAATTACTGCACAGTAAGATCAAAATGATGAATTGTAGGAGGATGCTTAGTAAATTACTGCTTCTGAACAGGGCGAGACTAACCATCATGCATATACTGTATGTGGTCAATCTCACCAGGTTAGACTATACGGCTCCATCTGGTGGGCCAATTACATAAATGAGGGTTATTGGGTTTTTTTTTCTAATTTCGGTACAAAAATGAAACCCAAAAGAAATGTATAGTTTATATTGTTAAGCTTGATTGACATGGATGTAAATGAAGAGTAATTAATCAATTCTATACGTTCATAAGTTGTATCTATTTATTATTGTATCTAAGTATGTATGGATTATTTAAATAACTTCCACAGAATACCCAAAGTGAAATAATCACTGAAGTAAAAGTTAACTAAAAAATTAAAGGGATCATTAATCCCCATTTTTCCACCTCAGCCTTCTCTCAAACTGTTGAAATTACACCCTATTCGCATGAGACTAGTATAACCAGGGGACTTCCAGAAATGTGTAATAATTGAGAATGAAGTCTGTGATCTTAATTTGTGAAGTAAAATTGCCACGGCATATTACTTATCATATTTCATCAAGCACAGTGGTCCCGTGATAATATAAGTCCCGAGTGAATCGGCATGTCTGAGATTTGGGGTTGTATTTGTTTGTAAACATCTGTTTTCAGTTGTCAGGCAGCTAAACAAGCAAGAAATTTGATTGAGGCTTGTAATATGTTGAACAGCAGTCAACAGCTGTGCCGTGAGATCGGTTATATTGACGTTTAAAAGTGATGCCAGAGAGGATGAGGAGCAACAGAAGGTTTTCATATTCAAGTATAGCCACAAAGCATCTGTTACTTGATCTAAATGAGCTGCAAATCTATATTTATGCTTTTAACATGTGCATAAACTGGGCAAATCTACTCTAAACTATAATAATGTTGCTGCTGAAAAATATATACTTGAAAATCACCTCTGAAAGTTGATGTTACACAGAGCTTTGATATCATATCCAGGAGATAATGTCAGGAAATGCAAGTAAAATACAGACCTGCACTACAGGAACACAAATATGGGGTGGTAATTTCTAAATCACGAGGTCCCCTGGTAAAACCATCTGAATAGGGCTTAAGTCGGCTTTCGTCTGCTTCAAAATGTCTCCAATCAGCACATTCAGCATAATCAAAGTGTTATTTAGCCAGATTATCTCTGGAGGCAAATATTGACTTGCAGCCGTAGTGTATTCATTGGCTGAGAAACATTTACACAAACTGAAAATGTAGATTGCATGCCTCCTGCCGCCACAATGTGAATTCTGGTAGTTTGGGCGACGGCTCAGACAGTTATACTAAAGTGATCCGATCCTTTACCTAAATGGATCAACTAATGCTACGGAAGTGATTTTACATTTGCTTTCATACAGTGAACACGTTGATTTAAAACCTGGTAACAGAAAAAGTTGTTGCTGCAAGATACAGCTAAAAGACATCGTCTTCATCATCTTGTTCTGCTTCTCTTGCTTTCTGCATAACAGAACTCCACATTTTTCAGGCGAGAGTATAAAATATTCAGGGCAAAGCTAATGAATAGTTATCCTGATGGACTTGCACACCACTAATGAAAAGAGGAAATGTTCTGAAAAAGCAGAATTAATCAACTCCACATTCATTTAATGGATTGCTGGGGAAAGGTTTGAATTGGTAAAAAATCAGCAAGTTTCTAATCTCTTAATATATCTATTTCATGCTCTGATCTAAAAGCCTCATCTGAACATCTGTTTCAGTTCCTTAACGTACTTGGTAGACAATCCCACGCTGAGTGTTTTTATTCTAGTCAGTGTGTAATGGCACCACGCCTCAGGAGAGTGTTGTTTTCTCTTGCCAAATGTTGATTTAACCTTCACTCAGAGGTGACGCATTATACTTTTAAGGTAATTTACCCTGCATTATAATAGCCTAATTTATTATTTATCACAGCTTCAACAGTGTGTGTAAGCCAGTCGTAAACAAATTTAAAAGGGTAAAATGGCAGCTTTGTTGTGACGAATAACGTAGGATTCACATTTGAATAACTTTGACACAATGTGACAGAAATGTATCTTTGAGTATGAAAAAAAAACAAACAAAACACACGAGATAACGAAGCAACTGCATTATAGTAAGTAGGAAAGTGTGTTTATGTGCAATGTCAGTGTCCTTCACAGTTAATTTATCATGTTAATAGAAGTTGACTAATTTATTTAAAGGCGTTGTTGTGCCCCGGGGGAAATCATAACTGCTGCCTGTTGGGAGGAAATGAAATAAGTAATGGAAGGAGTGTGACTGTGTGAAAGAAGTGGCTTTTCTTCTGATTGACTAGTTGTAGAGTTTGTTAGATGACACTGAGTGGTGCCCTTTATTTTGATTGTGAGGTGAGTTTAAATGTGTGCAGTTCAGCTACCCTTAATCCTTTTCGTGGCCAATGAGACGCACATTTATAGCTTTATTCCTCCTTTTATGACCCTTATTTAATTATTATTTTCTTATTGTGTTGCTATTATAATATTGTAATTAGCAGGATTAAAATTATACATGTGAAGTTGTTTTATCTTTTATTGATACATTAATTTACCTGATTAAATAAAGGTTATAACATTAAAAAGCTGAATGGCATAGTGCATTAAAATATTAAAAAAAAATTGAGTCCAGCTTATCGTCCATATTTATATTAATCATGTAATGTTGTGACAAGATACAAGGTGCAAGGTTGATTTATTTATCATTCCATAACACAGGACTGTACAAGGAAATTCAAGTTGTAGTCCTTTAATGCTGCTAACAAAACAAAAACGGATGAATACATAATAACCATATGGCCATGAAATTATCTTGTGTAATGTCTCATCATTCTTTGTTGTTCAAAACTGCTCGAAGAATTCCACTTTTAAACACATTGGATTAGTTTTATCACAGTTGTATGCCTTTTTTAAAACTCCAGGTGGCAGCACACAAAGTAAATAAAACAGTTGTAACTCAAATGTGACATACAACTGTTAATATGAGTTTAAAAATACATTTTTTTCAGTATGCCTGGCTACCAAAATGCAGTAATTACTGCACAGAAAGATGCATTTTGTGTCCATTTTGTGATCTCTTTGCTTACTTTCTAATATTTTCTCTTCCAGGGTGATCAGAGACCTTTTCGTCAGCTGTAATGGCCTCAATCAGGTTACCGAGCTTGTCTACCTGGACCAGACCCGCTCTTTGGCGCTGAAGGTGTTTGAGACTCTGATAATAGGCACTGGGCACCAGCAGGCTGACGGGGTGCTTCAGGAGCTCGAGAGCGCTGATGCTGAAGAAAGGGAGGCTATCCTGGGCCTGGCTGAGGAACTTGGCTCCCGAGGGGCTGGAGAGGGCCCGCAGAGCCTTAGCAAGTTTTACGAAGGCCTAAAGGACGCGTATCCACGCCATAAGAGCCGAAGCGGGCAGGGCCGTGGACCAGGACGCAGCAGAGCAGAGACCCACCTTCATGTTATTAACCTCTTTTTGTGTGTGGCCTTCCTCTGTGTCAGCAAAGAGGCTGATTCTGACCGGGACTCAGCCAATGACTCTGAGGACACTTCAGGGTACGACAGTACTGCCAGTGAACCTCTTGGCGGCCGACTGCCTTACCTGTCCCCAGACAGCGTGGCTTTACCCTCCAAAGAGCAGGTGCGACGTGCTGCAGATGTCTGGTCAGTGTGTCGGTGGATCTATCTGGCCAGCCCCTTGTTTCAGAGGCAGTTCTTCAGGCTGGGCGGACTGGATGTCTGCTTGCGCCTCATGGCCATGGTTATTCAGAAGCTTTCCTGTAAGACCAAGGATGGGAAGGCAAAGAAGAAGAGGGATGGAAAGGGCAAAGGTAGCCCCGAGTCCACAGCCCCGGCTGCCTCGCCAGGACTGGATGATACAACTCATGATTCTCCTGACACACTCTGCAGCAGCTCAGCTGAGGGGAAGACCAAAGATCCAGCAAAGAAGCTGGAGGAAGAGTGGCAACTACAAAGTATTCGTCTCCTTGAGGCCCTGCTGGCTATTTGTCTACACAGTGCTAACTCAGCCCTGCAGAGGACAGAGCCTGAGCTCTCTTATCAGGTATGTAGCTTAACATCATATCGATCTGCTAATCCCTGACCACATCAAACTTCTACCCCAGCTTCAATTAAACTGTTGTGTCTCCTCTCGTCTGTAGCTCCAGTCAGTGGAAGAGACCCTGTTTGAGGTGAGAGACCAGCTCTCTCGCTCAGGTGTGGTGAACTCTGACCTCGCTGTTCCTCTGTTTGACTCTCTCCTGAGAGTGGCCTTGGCAGAGGTGTCGTCCAGTCCTGATCCCCCTGAGGAGAAGACAGACAGGGTGAGTCCTGCCTTGGGAGACACTGTGAGTGAAGTTACTGCACCTTTTATATTTTCAAGTTTATTGAGCTACTCGTGTATCAAGAAGTGAGTTCATGTTAGAGTCAGTCTGGCATCAGACACTTGATTCCTCTGCAGCTACAGCAGGTGCTATCCGTGCTCATCACGGTATTAAGCTCTTGGCAAAATCTTCCTCTCCTAATCTTCATCTGTTCTGCTGGACAACCTCCACTCAATAAATTGAAGTTTTTCTTAGAATTAGTTCTTATTAAGACTAAATGTTTTTGTTTGCGCCTTATGTGCAAATCCTCCTCTCATACTAACAACTACTCAGTCATTTCTGCCTGCTACCCAGCATACACTATAGTTACCCACGAAGTGAACGCTGTGACAAATTCATTTGCTATTGTTTAAAATCAGTAGCTAGGGGCAACGTGATGACCAATGGGTTTGAGGTGCTGACCGTAAAAATGTGTTGCATGTCATTCACCTGTCTTTCCCCCAATAATTATGTGCCCAGAAATAGAAACTAATTGCAATGAAGCAAGGAACAAAGTGTTATATTTGTTGTTTATAATTAGTTTCACTGAAAAAAGTTCTCATTACTAGTTTCAACAAGGTGGCAAACGGGCAAACGCTTCAGAAGGTATCAGGCAGGGGTGAGAAATAGCGAGTGTCAAGAGAGATCACACAATTTTTAACAAGCCTATGTGACCAGAAAATACTCCAACTTGTTGTGTGCTCCCCAATGATTTTAAATTATCTTCCACCATGCCCACTGAGCTGCTGTCAAAGCGACAATTATGGCCCAGACTACCGACAAATACAGGCGTTAGCCAATCAGAAAAAAAAAAAAAAATGAAATTGTGTTCAGTCACCACATACTGCATGTTTGGCTGAACACCATGGCCAAATATAAACACCAGTGGTGTTTATTTAGACAGCAACCCTACAATGAAAGGAAGACCATTTTCCAGCCAAGCGTCATCAGGCATCAGGGAGGTTGCATGTAGCCGCTCACACTATGTTGCTAAGCAGCCGTTATCTGCCTGATGTACAACAAAACAGCGGCCGTAAATAATGACAGCCCTTGTTTAGACTAAGCAGTGGGTGCAAACATGAGCAAGCAGGGCCTCATTTTGAAACCGCAACAGCTCACTTTGTTTTAAAGATTTTTACTTGTTAAACATTCAACAAGGAGTGTTTGCTAGAAACATCTGGCAGGCAAAATTGAACCATGACCAGTGTTGGTCCACAGCCCCAACTTTGGGCAGCCTTGCCCTATATGGTTAGGAGAAGAACAAAATAAACAATGTGCAAAAGGTAATTTTCTTCTGGCTGTCCCTCTAAAATCACATCCCTTCTGGTGGCGAGTGCCTCCCATCTCACAGCCTCAGATGTGTTTTTCTCAAGTCTTAAAATGCCTGTCTGACTAAGCCTGTTCCAACACAGGAGGATTTAGCTTTTTATATAATAGATTTACCTGTTTCCTAACAGCTTAGTTCTTTCTCAGTGAGCCCAGCAGAGTGTGATGTTCACTTAACCATTAAAAAGCATGCGCTGTGAAGCTCAAAGATTAGTCTTCCACCACAAAGTTTGTCCACTGAAGGACTTTTCTTTGAAACGCTCACCCACAATTGAATATCAAAGCTGCCCAGTTATGATATTGAAAGGAGTTGGGGTGTGTGTTACAGTAAGCCTCTTCTTTGAACTGCTAAACGGTTTAGAATTCCAATGTTTACTCGAGTGTTTGTGTGTAAATGTGTGTGTGTTCCCCTACGTGCACATATGATGACTGACTTCACATCAAGGAACTGGGCTGTGTGAGCACAAGTCAGCTGATATTTGTCTCATGACCAAAATCTTGTATTTTTTTCCCCCCCTCATCACTTGAAAACATTTTGTTGGCAATATATTCGCTGTATTAGTGGAAGGACTGCAGCTTCTTGTCATGCCTATTATACTTTAGTCCAGGGCTTGTTTACAAAGAGGATTGGGTAAGTTCTTGCGAAATGAATCTCATTTTACCGGCAGCTTGACCGTTAACTCTTTCTCACTCCCTCTCTCTTGCTCACTCTCTTTCTGTCAGAAGCTCCAGGTGTTGGCAGAGGGGGTGGCCCCGGCTGGTGATCTGTCTGAGGAGGTGGACGAGGTGCAGAGCTGTGGCGTCAAGCCCCCGGGGGAGGAGGAGGGCTACGACGCTGACAGCGAAAGCAACCCTGAGGACATGGCCAAACAGGAAGAGGGTAGGTCCACACTTACTGCCACACACACACACACACACACACACACACACACACACAACCTTTCACTCCCACTTACTCCTCCTTAAGGATCCACAGCTACTGCAAACACCTGACATTTCAACATAATAGTAGCTTAGGCTGGTGTTTGCACTGCTTTAAGTCCTGTAAAGATCTACGGCCGGTTCATTTTTCACCCTTTCTACTTCTCCTGGGTTATTTTAAGATCGCTGTAAATCACTTTTACGAAACGTACTCCGTCTTCTCTGCCATTTGTTTTTATTGGTAATAAATGTCAACAGACTAATTGTGATGGATTGAGAGTTCATGTTATTGCTTTCAACCTCTAAACATGTTGATTTTTAACCTTGGGAAAGCTTCCTTTCCCTGCGCTTGAATTGATTAGTTATTGCATTTGTTGAATTATTACACGTTGTTCTGCTTCCTTATATTCACTGAAAGTTATGTTAAAAAGCATCATCATGGTTTTTAAGCAATTTACAGTGTCAAACTAACCACTTCCTCCTTCGGTTTGCTGCGGAGAACATTTTGCAATAATGAGTGGCTAGTTTTTGGTGCGCACATATGACATGGCAGAAACAGCCTCTTGTGTCAGCTCTGCCTATTCGCTCTGCTCTCGCCAGGTTCAGAACACAGCCCGATTACACCCTTTTTACTTTTTCATCCCCTCAGAATAGACTCATTGTTTCAGGTTTTTTTACAACTGTAGGCAACTTCACCCTGTGGCCTCATGAGCTGGATCTTGTGACTCAAAGTCTCCATCAAATGGAGACTTTAACTTCCTGGAAAACTCTCATGTCCTGAAATCAGGCTTTACGGCTGACTTCATGCTCATTACTTCAACTCATGCAGTTGCAATTTTTTGGCAATTACACGTCATTCCACTTACATCAACTTATGTCTCCTTCACATTGACCATCCTGGTTTTTGCTTTGGTGAAAGACTAAACTAAAATCTTTTGCAAATCTTTAGCTAAATGAATGTTGGTAGTTGTGGTTTTGAAGTGCATTGTTCCAGTATTAAGTTTAGGGCTGCAAACAAGGATTATTTCATTATCAATTAATCTGCAATTTTTTTTCACAATTAATCAATAAGTAGTTTTATTAGTAAAAATTTGAAAAATACTCAATTTCCCAGAGCCCAAAGTTTGTTTGTTGGTTTGTCAGCAGGATTTCACAAAAACTACAGAAAATATTTCCACAAAACTTGGACTAGGGGTCGGTCTCGTCCCAGAATAGACCCCATTAGTCTTTGGGACAGATCCAGGAATGTTTTTCAGCATTTTTGTTAATTTCTCAGGGAACAATGCATAGATCTTGATGAGAAAAACAGGGGTATTTAGGTGGCTGGGGGACTGTTGGGCCTTGGTGTAGGTATGCATATCTAAGCCTATCACAGTCCTGCATCTTTTAACACAAGGCTTTCCTCTTGATGTCCAAAACAAGATTACCTTGGCTCTGATGAATGCAGTCCCCTCACAACCCAATGCATTACATGACTCACACTATGTCTACATTGTTATGAAGTCTATAAGTTTCTTAACTAAACTGTACACTTCTAACAGCTGCCTTTATTCAGTTATATGACTAAGAAGAAGAGGCTTATTGAAATGATTTGGGAGAGATAACATTTCCTTTCCAAAAACCACAGCAAATTGATGATGTGAAATGGTGGTTTGCTGCTGTTTAGTTCAACCTCAGACCAAACACAAGCATCTAAATTTCCCACAAGATGTTATTTAGTTATGCTGTGTTGGCAGTCTGTGTAAGTCTCCTCATTTATATTTACTGAAAGCAGCATGTGTCTGGATGTGTGAGTGTCAGATGGAGGCAAACTGCGTAGCTGTGCATGGGGAGAGAAAGCGAGCTTCATTAATAAAAGGAGGTCCCAGAAGCTGCGCGAGAGCCTGCTGGGCTGCTCTCCTGTAAATCATGAGGGGGACTCCCATGCTGCTTTGAGACTGAGCACAGGACTGAGGCTAATTCATTTTTATGAGCTGCCTCTAAGACGGGAGGTCGAAGCTGAAGCAGGGAGAGCCTGTGGATCATGAAGCAACACGGCCTGCTAGTGTTTGTTTCTGTGTTTGGCATGAGGTTCTTGTGTCTCTGACGTTGTGTGTGTGGTTGTTCTCTCAGGAGTGAAGGTGGAGTCTGCTGTGCTGCGTGAGTTTGTGGTGGTGGCGGAGGGGCCCGGGCGTGGCGTGCTGCTCTTCCCGGAGATCTGCACAATGGAGCTGCAGCTTCTCGCCACCGGCTCCCCGGACCTGGAGGTTCTTAGTCATGTGTTTCACAGCCTGCTGGGTGCAGTGCACGCCAACCGCCGCAATGCTGCTTTGCTCTACGACCAGGTCAGACTGATCACCACTTCCTCTTTGTGCTGCTCTTAATCGACTCAGCAGTGCATATTTGTCTTACTATTCCCCTCAACTCTGCTCTGATGAGTGTGACTGACCCCTTGTTCTGGTCCCCACAGGGAGGAGTCAAAACCATCCTGTCTGGCTTTCACAACATCCTCAGCCAAACAGACCCCTCCTTTACAGGTTTGTTATATCTTCTGGCTTGTTTGTTGGCTTGTCTCACGCTGTAGGATATTATTCATGTGTGACATCAAGGGGATAAATACTGGGTTCACTCAGTTTTCTGTGTTTCTTAGATTTTTTTTGCTCCTGCTGCTGACATTTCGTCTGGGTCCTCAGGGTTCATACGTCACACTCAGTTTGAATAATTTGAATATCTCTTGGAAGAGTCTGTACCCAATGGATTTATTGTATATCATGGAATTTTGTTTTTTAGATTATTTGGCCTTGTGATTGTCATGTGCAAAATCTAAGGAAGAAAAAATTGGATGCACTCTGTTTGCACAATTGGTTGCAACTTTCACTTTGCTTCCAACATTTTGACCTTTTTGTAATGGCTAAAAGATCACATACAATATGGATGACATCAGTAATTATTAGGGACAATTTGTACACAATCCTCAGACTCTATATTTGAGGTATTTTGTCAAACACTGATGTGATCATCTATGGCCTTTTTCTTTACCGTAGATATTTGCTGCTGAGTGTTTGTGCCTGTGGTGTTCTGGTGCATGCCCAAGTGAATGAAAACTGTTTACGTAATCTACTCTTCATTGGTCTACATTCAGATTGCCAGACTGTGCTAGTGGAGCTGCTGGTTGCCATGGTGAGCCAGCGAATCACAGCTGAGGAGCTGGCTCTATTGATTCGCCTCTTCCTGGAGAAGAACCCACCTACTGTAAATAGCCCTATCAGTCACTCACATTGCACTGTTAGCTTACGTTCAGGGTGTTGACACTGATAGCTTATGCTCACAATGTCAGGACATTCAATATGTCAGCAGGAACGAGAACTTATTATTTGTTAGACATCCTTCCTGTCACACACTCTTCACACTTCTTGGTTCTTTAAAACTCATCAACACATGAAGGTCCCCTGGGCCCACTTCAGTCTATATATAATTAACACCAATGTGTGCAGAACAGATGTGATGCTACAACTTATTTCCACAGGTCTGTGTTTAATTGGAATCCGGCAGCAGACATCGTTTATAACCTGTCTCCAAGAAAAAGGTTCCCTTAAGGGGAAGAGTTATTTTTAACCATGTGAATGTAATGACATGTGACCTGTGGTTTCCGTATGTTAAAGTGAGACACATCAGTGGCTCTAGGGCCTTTTGTTTTTGTTTTTGTTTTTGTTTTTCTATTTGTTTTTCTATTTTAGATGGTGTTTTGCTACATTCTTCTTTATTGTTTATGACTTGTTTATTAAGACTGTCAGCGGTACCACAGGTTTAATGCTGATGCTGATTCTTCTTTATTCTACTTAATGAGGTATCCAAGCAAGCACAAATTTACAATAGCTGGAACCACATACATGCTTGCTTCTACACATTCATGTATTCACACACACAACCTCACAAATATTTGGGCAAAGTGTTTTCTTTATCAAATCTAAATGATAGAGACCGTCCTTTCTCTTTCTCATTTCTTTGTCACCTGTCAGGAGGTTTTACTGAAAGGCATCCTACAAATCGTTGAAGCCAACATGAATATGGAACCTCTTCACTTCCTGACCTTTCCAATAATCCTTGGGGCCTCAACGCCAGGAGGGGTGTCTGCCGGCTCCAGACAGAACGGTGCTGCTGGAGGGAAAAGTGTTGGTTTGCTCTGGAAGGGCAAATTGTCTCCTGGTCGCAGGGAGGGGGATACAGAGTACAGACCAAGCCACCTCCATTCCTCTCCCTGGCACATTGCTCCGCTCCACTTGCCCCTGGTAGGGCAGAACTGCTGGCCCCACATGGCCAGCGGCTTCAGCGCCTCTATGTGGCTGAGAGTGAAGGAGCAGGAGGAGAAGGACGGGGACAAAGATGAAGGTGAGACACAGATCCTTCACCAAGATACTTTTTTTAAATACGAACTTCTTTTAAAATTCTTTCGTTGTTGTCTTTCAGAAGAGAGTAACCCTCCTGCAGCTGAATCTCACCATGGCACCTCTCAGGCTGGGACGAAACTAGTGGAGGAAGGCCTCATTCATATTCTGTCCATGGGCTCCAAGGCACTGATGCTTCAAGTGTGGGCAGACTTCTCCACAGGCAAACTCACATTCAGGTGATTTTCAGTGTAGACTACAGTCTCAAAGATGTTGTATGAAGAATGGGTTACTATTTCTTAAGTATTCATAGTTTATGGACCTTGAAGTATCGTAATGTTCTATTCCCCTCAGGATTTGTATAGACCCAAACGATGAGATAAAAGCTGGGCTGCTGGCACAGGCAGACTCTGGTGAGGAACTACTCAAAGCGGGCCAATGGCAGCACCTCGGCCTCACTTACACCCAGCAGCCAGAGGGCAAGAAGAATATCCATGGCCGTGTGATTGTGTGGGTGTGTGGCATCAGGTGAGGAACATGTGTAACCATAAGCGGAAGAATTAAGGTTTAAATCTGGGGCCTCATTACAGAAAAATGTCCTTACTGCTTGTCTCTTAAGTTTAAAATATAGGATATCCTATCTCAGACCTTGTATCTTAACTCAATAAGTCCCAACTATAACTATAAACTTAATTCTTCAATTAACGCTCGTCATGCCTGCATCTGTTTAGAATGTATACAATTCATGCACGGCTGTCTCACTTCACATGTCACTAGCTAGCTTGCTATAATATGCAAGAAAGACAGGTCATAGCTAAATTCCTGTCCTAAGACAATATAGGAATTTTTCCTGCATGTAGTTAGGAAACAATGGTAACACAGAAACATTTTTCTGTAATACAGAAATCCTAAATATAACCCTAGACTGAGATAAGATATGATTTGAGACTGAAGACATTTCTGTAATGAGGCCCCTGGTGATTAAGTAGCAGTTAACCTTAATTTAACCTGCTCTCTGTTTTAGGAAATGTGAGGTTTCTTTGGACTACACTCTACCCAGGAAGTCCAGTTTATCATCTGACAGCAACAAAACCTTCTGCATGTTTGGCCACTGTACGCCATCATCGGGGGAGATGTTGAAGCAGGGCGGACGCTGGAGTATGGGCACTGTGCTTCTCTTTAACGGTAGGACTCATGTTAACTTTATCTGACTGGAATCATGTGTCCATAAGCTCTCAGATACTTAATCCCAGTCATCATCTTACTCTACATGCATATGTGCAATCTGTATTAATCCTTTATGTAATCGTTTCTCTTGGGCCTCAGTGCTGCTCCCTGGTGGTACATAGATTGCCTGGGTCTTAGGTAATCAATGTATTTATTAAAATCAGTACTGCACACAGTGTACATAAATGTACATTTATAGTTTGTAGTTTTATTTTAAAAGCATATCTCGTCGAGTGGCTGTTAAAGTCTGTTGCTGCCGTGCTGTAGATTCTCAGCATTCTCTCGAGAGGCTTACTGAATACTTCTCTTGTTGCCTCTAATTGGCTGTGAATGGTTTGCCTCTAGGCCATCTCAACCTGTGAACCCATCTGATGTCTTAAGACAAGCTTTAGCTTCTCCTCTGTCGTTGGAATTCATCGTAGGTAGCAGCGTCTTCTTGGAAAAGAAGGACTGCGAGATTCAACAAAGTTTCATGAAAACAAGAAATAAAACATCAAGGCTCTGCCATGA
The DNA here is from genome assembly GCF_040436345.1 of Pagrus major. NCBI lineage: Eukaryota > Metazoa > Chordata > Actinopteri > Spariformes > Sparidae > Pagrus > Pagrus major. The sequence continues at coordinate 13,094,221 of NC_133229.1, read as the reverse complement.
CTCCTCAAGGGTCTCGCTTTGCATCACATTACGTGTTATTGCCATCTGGGTTATTGATGGAAAAATCTAAATCATTTACATGTGGAGTTGATTGAGCGTCCAAGTTTGATTTCTCACAATCCTGTTTCTTCAGCTACCAAATAACAGAATATTTGTGGGGGGTTTTTTCTCATTAGGGCAGCAATAGTAACTCTGCTTGCCTCCTTTTCCTTCAATCATTTTATTTTGACTTTGTGCCAGTGCAAAAATGATGTTTCACTCAAAAATAAGTAGTAGACCGAGACCACAGCTAAACATACAATCAGACTATTAGAGGAAAACGGAAGAAAACAACAACAAAAAAATTGAATGAAATGTTAATGAACATATTGACTTTCTATTTCAGGATCTAGAATAGGATCTGAGGAGGCCCTCTACCTGTACACCAGCGGGCCTGATCTCACCTCCATCATGCCCTGCAAATATGGCAAGCCCAGTGGGACATTTTCCAAGTTTGTCACTGAGGATGCCCTGAAGTGTGAGCAAGTACGAGAGCTTCTGATGAAGAGCAAGGATGTGGACACAACAGCTTTGGTCGTAAGTCTTTGTTAACATAAAGCTTATAGCACAAAAAAAGCACTTATAAGATATGAATTAGACAATGAAATGTTTTATTGTTGGTGTTGTTTTATCTTGTTGCCAGTTTCTGCATGTCACTTGTGTCAAAATGCGGATTGACATTGCTGTTAAACCTTGTACTTGTCCTTTGTGATTCAAGTGCTCTGTAAGCATAACAAATCCCTCCTATGTCTCCTTTATTGTTTCATTTCACGGTGTATGAGTAATGTGCTGTTCCAATTGGCTGTCATTAATGATACTGCACGGTAGGAAGTAATTTTTCCCCAATGGAAAAAGCTATTACTGTTAAGCTGCAGCTATTTCAGTGAGACTGAAAATAGTTTTTCTCCCATTAAATACTAATGGATTTGTTGATAATAGCTCTGCTGATTAGAAAAAGAAAAGAAGGGAGTTAGACAAGTAGAATGAATGATTTCTTCTCCGCATATTTTTAACTTCTGTTTTATTCTAGCTGAGTCTAACTCTGGTCTGAATCCATGCTTGAAATCAAAGTCTCAAGCTAGCTTGGCTCCTTTGCGTGGGTCTAATTGAATTTCAGCAGAAAGATGTGAAACAGTAAATACCTCAAAGTGTAAATAATGTAAAGTTAAAGGATGAAAGTTTTGACTGAGAATGATAATTGTGTGCTTTTCTGTACAGGAGAGCTTGGCCATAGTGTATGCTCCCAGCAGTCCCAGAGTTTACACCATCTATGAGCCTGTAATCAGACTGAAGGGTCAGGCCAAGACGGTGGTTACCCAGCGGCCGTTCAGCTCCAAGGAAGTGCAGAGTGTTTCCCTGGAGATGAACTCTCTCAGAGCTCTGCTCCCCACCGAAACACAAGGCCTGCAGAGCGTCCTGCACAAGATCGGAGGAACAGGAAATTTTGTCTTCCTTTTTGCACAGGTACGACGGTGCTCTAACTGAGTCAGAGGATATCCTGGTTCTCTATCCTGTGAATATAGATGGATGTGTCGGAGGGAAAGGAGGCCGTTTGTTTTAATAAAACAGAAAAAAAAAAAAAATTCAGGTCAAATTCACCTGACAGCAATGTTGAAAAATGAGTCTCATAACTTCACATATCGATTACAACAGCTTCTGCTTGTCAGCTGTTCCTCTTTTGCTCCTTAGCAACTTTTTCAGATGAAACAAAGGATGAAGGTATTCAATTTCAAAACCATGAACGCTCATTGATCAAAGAAAAGGAGGTTGTACACCAGGGCTGAACTGGTGGAGCAAGATTAGTTGATCAATAGAAAATAGACTGGCAACTATTTTGATAATCGGTTCATGTATTTTTCAAGTAAAAAATGCCAAATGTTATGATTCCAGCTTCTCAGATCAGAGAATTTACATTTGCATCTTTTTCTTATTTTAACATGAAAGTAAATTTGATATCTTTGTTTTTGGACTATTGATCGGAAAAATAGACGACATGTGATGACTTCACCTTGAGCCCTAGGATATTGTGGATGGTGACCAAACACTTAATTAATGGAGATAATAACTGGCAGATTAATGGATTTTATAAATAATCATTAGTTGCACAGTACACTACAGTTTAGAGACCCATTTGAGAATATATGCCATACAAATACACAAACAAAATATATAAAGTTGCTTCATTACTTAACCGAAAGACAATGACAGAGCTGTGTTATTCTTATGAGTAATGCATATTTAAAGGTGATGAAGTACCTCGTGTTTAAACTGTCAGTTACAAGCCACTAGAGCTGCTATGATTAATCAATTAGTTGTTAACTATTAAATTAATCCCCTATTATTTTGATTGGTTTGAAAAAGTCGAAACTCTCTGATTCCAGCTTTTCTTTCCTCTATGACAGTAATCTGTATTTCTTTGTGAACAAAAGAAGACATGTTGGGAAACACTGATTGACTTCTTTTTTTTGGTACAATTTTCTGACATTGTATAGACCAACAAACTAATTGAATGAGAATATAATCTACTGATTAACAATTCAAGTAAACCTTAGTTGCAGCTCTACAAGCCACCTACCTGTGCAGGCTGAGGAAATTCATATCTGTGTCGCTGCACAGCAACTTGCCAATAGAGACGATAGTTTTATGTCCCTTTTTAAAGACAAAGTTGAATATTGGCCACATGTGTGCTTTTGAGAGAACACAATAACTGAAGCAGGAACAGTAACTGCATCGTCTGGCCTGCATTGTTCACATTCAAACATTTTTTAATGGCTTTTTTTGCTCTCCATCTTTCTTTTATGTCCATCACCTCCGGGTCTGCCGCCATGTCCAGACGGTGGAGCTAAGTGACTGTGAGAAGACCCAGGCTCTGGCCCTGCGGGTGCTGCTGTCTTTGTCCAAGTTTAACCAACACCGCATCCATGAAATGGACTGTTACCATGGTTACTCTATGATCCACCAGGTCCTCATCAAGTCCAAATGCATAGTGGGATATCATATGCTGAAAGTGAGTCGCACCTTGAACTCTTTGCTGTCTTCTACCTACAGCCTCTGTGGATCTGTGCAGTGAAACATTTATTCTTTACCATGAACCTGATCTAACCCGACACACCGGTGTGTCTCTGAGTGAGTGTTGGTGACCCCGCTGTTACTTGACCCTCTGGCTGTGTCTGTAATTGAGCCTTGTGATGACTGAGCACTGACATGGATTCTGTTTGACTTGATGAAACACTGAGCTCCTGCAGCGTCACACAGCACCTCTGATTGTCTCTGCCACGCTGGGCTTCCACGTACTGTATTGTATAGCACAGAACTGCACTGATTGGTGATATTAAACACTCAGAATCATTCCTGTATGAAAAGGCGCATGCTGTGTTAAAGTTTGTACTTTTTTATTTATGCTACAAAAGAAAAAGTTTAACCTTTTATTTCACTTTAACTGAAATAACGTGCCAGGCAGATAAATAATGTCACTAACTGTGCAAAAGACCATAAGGTTTCTATGCTACCACAGTCCAGAGACCCGAAGGACTGCAAGATTTATAACCACTGCAGTGAAGCTGGTCACAAATGATAGAGTCTGATCAATACAGACGGGGCTGCTCAGGGAGTAGATGGCATTGGTTTTGACGGAGTGATAAGCACTCCAAAAAATTTCACGGAGAATTTATTGATGTCTGGGACTCTGCAGTGTAAGGTTGTTTCTGGAGACAGATAGCGATTATCAATATGTTGAGGCATGTGTCTTATGAGAGTGACCAGCACTCTATTATAGAAACACTGTAGAAGTGGCTGTATTTCTGATGTGGTGGCCTTAAATATTCTGTCTTTCTAGACGTTACTGGACGGGTGTTGCAGTGGACCCATCCTCATACTGGGGGATGATGGGCAGTTCCGTTTGGACCCTGAGTCCGTCGCTGTGGTGCAGGATATCAGGCTTCTCTCAGACATCCTGTTGGACTGGAAGATCTGGGCCAAGGCTGAGGTAAAATGTCACAGGATCAACCATGTTTCATTAGTGAAAAGACAGACATAAAGCACACAAGAAGTAGGTGATCATCATACATTCAAATTAAGACACTGATTAAGTTGTTAAAAACGGAAACACTTCCATGCTGATATCTCGAGATCACAAGTTAATTATTTGTTATCTCGAGCTTGTTTGCTCATGATGATGGGTTAATGTAGTAAACAGACAATTTCTTGAGATAACGAGATCATTTATCACGAGAAAACTACTTCATGAGAGTGGTGCATGACATCATTGGAGTTTTAAAGCAAACAGTATGAACTTTTTATGAACTTTCTTCATTTGTTGTGAGAATATTATTATTATTATATTAATCTAGTGATTTTATATGAGGGTATATACATCATGGCCTATTACTGTAAAGGATGGGCTTACATACAGAGATCAACTTCGAGCAGATGTGTTACTGTCTGGTGGGCTACAACCATAAGAACTGAAATTGGCATTCGGAAACTGGAAAAGAAACTCCCCACATTGGTGGGTGTTTGAGTGATATAATATAAATAAGTAAGATTGAAACACTATCTGATGCGGTTGTCGATAATGGATACTCTTATCTGACATTTTGAGCTGTGATCAGTTGCTACAGTTGTCATGACACCATGATAAACATTATAATTCATAAGTAATAAGAGGAAATGACCTTGTGCTTTCTTGTGATAACAGGTTGGATATCTCATTTTCACAAGAGAGCAAAATAATGAACTTTTGATCTTGAGATAACTCCATTTTAAAAATGAATACGGAGCAAGGCTGCTCTCGTCTTCTGTAGTTACGAGGCGTTTTCATTGGTTTTTTTTTATTTAAGTTAAATATGGTAAGTAAATCTACAGTGCAGATAAACTGATACTCTAGATTAGGGCTGTCAGGATATCATATTTTGACACTCACGATAACAATATAATTGCGATATCTTTAGAATTATTTATTTTTGGCAAATGAATCACCCTCCAAATACACAGAAAGAATAGCCAGCAGCTAACTGAAGAAAGATGATTTGCTGTTGTGTCATCAGACTTGAATATACAGAAAATTAGGGAAAGTGAAATATCATTAATGTTGAATGACTCCACTGAATCTGCACATTTCTAGTTTCTTTCCAAGGTCTGTTAATTTATTGATGAGGGGAAGAACATTCAAAACATCATCAGCTAATGATGAGCTGGTAATAAATTAATGCACCTCAGGAGGAGCGCTCAGTGGTCACAGGCTCATCAATTACATCTCATCTGTGTTTCTCCAAAATATCCCCAGAGTAGTACATTGGTTTCAATTAATTTTCACCTTGATTTTATGTGTTTGGAGGAAACAACAGGTTATTAATTGTGCAGTCTGACTAGGTAAACAGTAAATACGTTAACTAAAGTGTTTGCACTGCTAATTTAGATTCCAACAGCTTTTAGTGCTTTAAAAAATAAACACTGATAAAATTGAAGAGGCTGAAATAATGAGTCCTGTATGTTTTGCATTCTATTCAGCCATGTTTTACTTTGCTGAGGAGTAATGTGCTCCCAGCCCAACCATTACCAGAAGCAGAACCAGTTAATGTGTCTGACTCTCCATTTATTCGCTGTTTGTGTTTTTTTTCTGTCAGTGTGGAGTTTGGGAAACACTGCTCACTGCTTTAGAGATCCTCATCAGGGTGCACCACCCTCATCAAGTCTTCAACATCCGTCAGTTCCTCAAAGCTGAAATAGTGCATCGCTTCCTGCTCACCTGCCAGGTGTTACAGGTACTGTCATAAAGCCGCTGTTATGACACCACTTTTCTCTTCAGAGACTAACTGACCTGCATCGTGTTTGTTTTAAGGAGCATCGGGACGAGCATCTGACTGCCATCCCGCAGGAAGTCTGTCTGTCATTCGTCAAAATCATCCAGGAGGTGCTTGGCTCACCTCCGGACATGGACCTGCTGAAGCTGATCTACAACTTCCTGCTGGCTGTTCACCCACCCACCAACACTTACGTCTGCCACACTCCATCCAGCTTCTACTTCTCTCTACACATCGGTGAGGGAGCAGCGCAGTTGAAAGCAGCGCGTCAGTATGAGAGAGCCTTTAATTTAAGTTCTTTTGATGTCTCTTATTTGTCAGATGGGAAGCTGTACCAGGAGAAGGTGCAGTCCATTATGTACCTGAGACACTCGAGCAGTGGAGGAAAGTCTGCCAGCAGCTCTGTGCTGTCGCTCTCTCCGACTGTCTTCACTGATGCTCCACATGAAGGTGCAGCCACTTAGAAAAGATTTATTCTGACCGCTGCTCTTAACAGTCTTTCTTAGAGAGCCTGTCTTTATTAAACATCTTAAATATCTTTCCAACTACGCCATCTTTTATTCAAGCTTTTATTGTTCTACTCAGTTCTGCAATTTAAGCCTCTTTTGTCACCATAACCTTGCTTATTGAGTTTTATTCTTTTTAAATCTGAAGTGCTTAATAACTTCCGGAAAGGGCTGCATAATTTATGTAGATTTGGCTGGAACACTTGCAAAAATACATTGTGCTAAAACGACATTTCCTGCACTGACCATGCTTACACAAGATATTTTTTTCCTGTCTCAACACGATTAAATGTACAATTCAATGAACAATTACAATTCTGCACTGCCACATCATGTTATTCATCACAGCCACAGGTCTATCAATACTGCAGTGCGCCTGCGGTGACCTTCAGTTCTAAAGTGTTATAATTTATAAGCGTTGAATCATTTTGTTCTGTCTTCCAGGCCATCTCCACGCTCCTTCTCCTGAACACGGAGGTGATGATCAGTCGTTACGCCCCCCTAGTCTGGCACCATCTCCGTACTCCTCCCCTCTACTGACACCTCGACTCGGACACGCTGGCTCGATTGAGGCAGGTGAAGGTGACCGCGGCTCCCTTGCCACTCAGCAGGCTCTCGGCAGCACAGAGACGCTGAAGAAGGGCGGAGGTGACGAGCAGCTCCTGAGCAGCTGTGAATCAGCCAAGACAATCTGCGACTCCAAGGACATAGGTGAGGGAGGAGCCCTGCGCACACCTTCCATCAGCGTGGAGGAGGACCGGGACGAGGCAGCAGAGGTGGACAGCCTAGCAGAAGGCAGCGTAGGGGTGGAGTCCGAAGACAGGTTTGACTGGGCCAGTGACGAGGCACCACGCCGCCCGGACAGCCTGAAAGGCATCCAGTCGTTCCAGAGGAGCCACAGCAACCTGGCCAGTCTGGGCCTGGCCTTCCCAGCTCCAAACGGCTCGTTGGCAATCAGCCGCTGGCCCAGTGCAGCTGACCGAGGCTCCATGCCTGAAGACTGGGAGAGCTACACCTACTCTCCTAGCTATGAGAGGGCGCACAGCAAGACTGAGTCCAATGACAGGTACGCTGCCATATTAGCTAACTGGATACTCAATAAATCCAATCTATAAATGACTTAAAACAGAGATGTGGACTCGAGTCATGGTGACTTTGATTTGAGTCGACTCAAGTCACTGTTTTGACATTAAACTCCCGTGACTGGACTTGACTTGAGATATTATGACTGGAGCAAAGTACAGGAACAAATACCTTTTTTTTCTCTTTATAAAGAGCGGATACTGCAGGTAAGACTCGAGTATCTTGAGGGTAGGACTTGACTTAATCGATGACTCTACTCGACCAGTCTTGACTCAACCAAGAAAAAATAACTCGAAACCTGGTTGAGACTTATAAAGAGCCATATGTCTGTCTACTTTTAATACTTTATCTAATTGCATGTCGATGTGGGTTTTGTTCTGGTGCATAACTCGAAAAAGATAAATACATCACCCGTGAAGGGATTTGCATAATCAAAGTACAGCATTTGGTTATAGTTATAATCCTTACCCAACTTTGAAAATGATTTGTACTGCAGTGAAAGTCTCACTTTCTTCTACCTGCCAGCTGTTGACTGAAGCTGATAGGAAATTTAAAAGAAAAAGATTTTTGTCATTGTAATTCTGTTTTCTCAACAAAGTCACCTTTGTCGTTTTATTAGTCACAATGCGGTCTGTCTGACACGAAGACATCTGCTTTGATTTGTAGATGATTTTCAAGCTGTGCAAAAAACTTAAAAGACAAAAGAATGTCTTACATCCAAATTCATGGCAGGTGTTTGTTTCGTATTCTGATTTTACAGCTTTAACAGCTCCAGCGATGTTAATAAAAATAGAACATTTCGACAATATCTCCTCACTGATGAGTACAGTAGGTTGTTGTGTGATCTTGGATGAACAGCGGCTATTCTTTTTATGTTTTATAAAACTGGGGTGCAAAATATTCACTCCCAGTTATCAAAAGAAATTTCTTCAGCGCTTGATGTGGGTGGTGTTATTTTTTATTAGCTTTTTTTTTTTATACCTGACGTGCCAGATTGTTTGTAACATATAAGTGAATCCAGCTTTTTCGCAAGTTAACATTTTTTTTAGTAAATACAGAAATTTGTCTGCTGCCAAGCAGTTTCTCAATTCTGGCTGGGGTGGTGATAAAAATATCTTATTTGAACAGTCAGGCTCTCCATACAAAGTGACGAGTGACACTTCAAGACATAAATATTATTAAAAAAAAGAAAAATTGTCTGATTGTTCATGCACAGCCATTCAGCTCTAAAGTCTAAGCTGTGTCTGTCAGGTCCAGCACCGAGGACTGCCTGGTGCTGATCTGCTGTGGACTGTATGATCTCCTGCGGGGCATCTTGCTGCTGTTGCCTGACCTCATGCTCGAGGAGGTGATGGACAAGCTCATCCAGCCGGAGGCCCTCATCGTCCTGGTCAACCACTCATCACCTCTCATCCAGCAGGGAGTCATGAAGGTTGGTTCAGCATCCTCTCTGATGAGTCTTGTATTCTGTAAAGCAGGTTGATGTGATTTAGCAACAGGAGTCACATTTACTGCACTTATTATTCAGGTAGAATGCATTTTATGATTACAATTTCTGAAAGTCACATTTACACATTTTTTATATTTTAAAGCTTTAGAGGCGCTGGTAGACAGATTTTGTTATCTTCGGACAGAGCCGGGCTAATTGCTTCCCCGTTTCCAGTCTTTATGCTAAGCTAAACTAAACAGACATGAGAGTGGTGTCAGTCTCCTTAACTAACACTCTGCATAAAGGCAAATAAGCGGGCAAAAAAAGTCTAACTTTGATCCCCTGAGCCTCAGGATTGTAAGGAAAAAATATTGTACTCTGAAATTGGTGTCAGCGTGTTAGTAAAGTATCACAATGGATGCCTAGCTTTAAGGCTGTACCCTACCTCATTTTATTAATGCCCTCTCTCCCAGCTGCTGGATGCCTATTTCACCAGAGCCCTCAAGGAGCAGAAGGAGAAATTCTTGAAGAACCACGGCTTCTCACTGCTGGCCAACCAGCTGTACATCCACCAGGGCAGCCAGGGGCTCCTCGAATGCTTCCTGGAGATGCTGTTTGGACGGCCGGTGGGCCTGGAAGAAGAGTGAGTCCAGGGACAGTACACTTAATCATCACCTACTGCTTTATCTTTTAATATTATGCATAGACTTTTCTGCTGTCTGAATAAATGTCTTTGATAACACGTTTCTGTGCTCCTTTCACCAAAATTTTTCATTTCTGTCATTTTCCAGTCTTGACCTGGAGGAAATGGAAAATATCTCACCCTTCAGAAAGCGCTGCATCATCCCAGTGTTGGGTCTTATTGAGAACTCCCTGTATGAGAACTCCTTGGTGCACAACATCCTGTGTATGCTGCTTCAGCTTCTCAACGCCTGCCCCAAGCTGGCAGACATCCTGCTAGACCACGGGCTGCTCTACGTGCTCTTTAACACCCTCTCCACCCTCAATGGCATGGAGAATGGGTATGACTGCCAGAATAAGAGGATGATTCATTCAAACACCTCCATGTGTTTCTGGGCTTTTGTCTTGAACCTTTGAGCCATGACTTAAATCATTAATCCTCTCACTGCTCATTGATCTGGCATATGCGAGCGGCAGACTTCCTGTGCTTCATTTTGTTTTGTTCTTCCTCTTTTTCTCCCTCTGCAGTATTCCCCTGAACGACTACAAGCTTCTGGTGTGTGACATCCAGCAGCTGTTAGTAGCTGTGACGATCCACTCCTGCAGCTCTTCAGGGTCCCAGTACTTCCGCATCATCGAAGACCTCATTACCTTGCTGGGTTTCATGCAGACCAGCAAGATGCGCCGCACACAGGGTGAGGACTGCATTTCTGAAACTCAGTACACTTGCAAAATACATCAGTGTTCATTAACTATTCTCTGCAGTCATAGATGATATCAGGCTGTCAAGCTCTGCTGCAGGAAGTCACTGGGCTGTCGCTTCATTATCTATAGTTCCAGAGTGGAAACTCATTTGGAAAAAATAGAGAAATATCGCACATCTCCATCATGTCGCCAAATGGTTTTCTCTCATTTTTCCCGACATTTGCTTTCTGACATTATCTCTCCCTTCTCTTCCTCATTAGCTCTTATTTAGTAGCCCTTTTTAAATCTGATATGATCATTCTGTGATCAGGAAACATTACAAAGGCATTATGGCTCAGTGCATGGCACCATTTATTTGTGGTCATTTGTCATTGACTGTTACTACTGCCCTCATTGAGTCTCATGCAAGACCTTTTTTATGTCCTGAACTTCTCTTAATTTTTAAAAATCTTACTTGCAAATGACTCGTTTCTTTAAATGAATGCAACTTGTTCACAAGGAGGTGCACATTTGTGAGATCATTAGCATATCCCACTACCCCTAATTGCTATATAAAGCTGCCTTTTTGGCTCTGTTTTTCGGCAAGTGTCATCATTAAAAGTGTTACCCAAGAAAAAAAGGAAGAATTTAAAATCTTCAGATGAAAATGCAACACACTTATTTGTGTAAGAAGTTGTATTAATATTACTACAGCTGCCAGCGCTGTGTCATCACAGAGCTGCACAGAGACTTAAGTAAAGAGGAATGGCCTGATATGAAGTTAAAAGCTGAATAACGTTTCATCTTTATTTTAATCAAAGGGGCTCTGTGGAACTTCTGGTTGTTAGTTTATGTTAGGGGACTCCATTTCTAAATTAACATTTGCTCTCTGTTAGTGGAGTGGATAGAGGCACTGAGACAATGCACTCGAGAATGTACGTAAAGTCACATCCTTTGGACTGTAACGGAAAATGCAACCAGAGTCCTTCACTAACAAATCCACAGTCCAGCAGCATTAAACAAAAACAAATCATCCACAGGCTTTGACAGGCAACTGAGAGAGACGGGGAAGGTCTCATTTTAAACGTTACGTTACAATCCGCTCACATATGGCCAATAACAGAGTGATTAATACATGTTAATTGTTACAAATTGTCAGATAGAGACACTTTTTTGACCTGTTAAACCTCAAAATTAATACAGATCAAAGGATAATATTTAGTGTGTTCATACCTCCATGGAGAGAGGCAGAATGTCTGTTCATCACTAGTATGACATGCCTGGATCCTTCATGAATTACATTTGTACACAAGAGAAAATTCTCAGGTATGGTATAGCTACAATGCACCTGCTACAGATCGGTTTGTACGTGTGGTTTTTGCATGATGTTCGTCGTCAGTCGCTCATGTAGTCATCAGGTTTCAACTTCTGACATGAAAAAGTTTATTTGTATCTCCCTAGAGATGGCAGTGGCTTTGCAGTTCCGCGTCCTCCAGTCAGCGATTGAGTTCATAAAGACAACGGCCAATCAGGAACCTCAGAAGTTGAGCAGCTCTGTTAATGCTCCGAGCTCTCCACATCACGCCATTTATCAGAAGCGGAAGAGCATCGCGGGTGAGTATTTCTAACTGGTAACACAGTAGTAGTTGAGAGTGTCGAGGTAGAACTGAGCACCATTTGTTTTCAGGTATTTCTCACATCTCACCTGTCTGTTCTGTTCATTGACCGTCTCCTCATCTGAAGGTTCCATTGCCATGAAAGACTCCATTATCCCTCGCATCCCCAGACAGCACTACTGCTCCTATGGCCAGATCCCCCTGTCCCCTCCCTTCAGCTTCTTGTCCCAGGACTCCCCCCTCCCCTCCCCCTCTGGAGCTCCATCCTACATGCTCCACTGTGACGCAGGTAGCTCGGACTTCGGTCCACAGCGGAGGACATCCTCCCTGTCACGGGGCATGTCTCCCACGTTTGCTGTGAACTCACCATTTCCCCCTGTCACTCACCTTGGGGGCTAATTTGCCCGGTACCCTCGTGCGCTACTGGTGCCTTTTGTGTGTGCATGTTTGGATGCTTAACTCAATCAGAGTTAAGCATTTTAGCACAGATGGCATTTTGATCAGCAAATCTCTGTAATCTTCTCTGTGTTCAATGATTTATGAGAGATTTGCATAACCTCACTCTGAACTTGAAGAAAAAAAGCTTCAGTGCTTCTTCTAGAAAAATGGCGTACAATTATGTGCACAACTGAGCATGAACCAACATTGTGCTTGTAGGCCGACGCCGGTTCTCTCTGGCCCAAACTGATTCTCTCCTGATGCGGATGCGCTCCGTAGCCAGCGATGAGCTCAACCAGATGATGCAAAGAAGGATGAGC
>NC_133229.1:12179313-12181524 GCF_040436345.1 Pagrus major | reverse complement strand
TCACCTACTTGCCAGAGTTGTAGATAAGCATGACCAAGCCCAATTTGAGCATCTGATCACATTGCCATAAGGTAATTACAAAATGTCTGGCGGTAGTGCACAGTGAGGATCATGAGTTGATCATTTGGATATATATCAATGCAAAATGATGATGACGCCAAACCCATCTTATATACAGTACATTGTGTAAATACATTGGTAGTCTTGTATTCTGGCTTTTGGTTGGATTGCATCACCATGACCAAAAGATCTTTTGACCAAAAACCTCTTCAATCTGTCAATTTTCACACCAAACATATGGCTTATAGAATTATTATTATAGAAGAAAATGCAATGCAATGAAAAAAAATATACCCAAAGCAGCTCTGCTGTGTTTTTTTCCATCCCTTGTGTGTGTGCGTGTCTTATTTCTGAGGTACAGTCAGCCTTGATATGGAAAAAAATCTGATTTTATTTAATATCTTAATCTCTCCTTTAATGGAATCAGCAATTGTGTCATAAATGGATTTAATATATCCTGCTTTAGTATAAGACGTGAAAATGGATCATAACCTGCTTAAGAGGGTGTAAGGAATCATCAGATTAGCTCCAAAACAAAGAATATAGCAAGCTATTCTTTTCACATCCATCACCCACTGCTCCACCGCTTGGATGACATAAATGCTGACCTGCAAGATTTAAAGTCAGAATTGATAACTAATATTCTCCGAGGTGACAGCGTACTGTATTGTAAGTCCACATATCATCTCTGGAAGGTCAATAGCTTCCATCATAGCCTCAATAACTGATATCCAGCTCTGCCAGTTTGTGATACAGAAAGTGGTGTATGATGGGTTTTTTTTTTCAGTAAAGTTAAATGCAGCAATAACTCCTGTAATCCCAAGACCATTAAGTTTTGACACCGAAATGTATTTTATTATTTTAGCTTTTCTCTAGATTGATATTAAGTAGTCCAGCTGAGTGGAAAGTCAGAAATTATGTTGAATCATCATGCTTTTTTTTTTTTTTTTAGCAAAACGTTTGGCCAGGAGAATATCTTTATTCTCTAAATGGCAATATTCACTGCTGTTTCTGTTCTTGCAGGTGTACATCATAAAAACATTTTGGGATGCATTTGTGGGCGGAGGGTTAAAATTAATGGGCAGTAAGCCAAGCTGTGAACAAGCCGCTATCTGAATGCTGTCACTGTAGAGGCCATTATAGTGTTCCATTTGAATTATAAAACCTCCCCAGAGCAAGGTGGGTGCTGCATGGGTGCATGACAGCCCACCGGATAGCAGAGATAGGTTCCTTCAGTGAAACGCTTGAATGGGAGGGTGACCAGGCATTTCCCTCGTTATTAGACGTGTCACTGTCACTCACACAGGCGTGAGTGACAGAAGACCCTATTACCCTCTGAGATTCACCTCTATCCTCATAGATTGGGCAGCTTTTACAGTAAGGTGGGGGAAGACAAAGAAAATGCTTCAGCGGTCACATTAAAATACCCCCACCAATGAATGTGTGTTCCTAGATTGCATGCAGCGCCTATGTACCCTCAAATATGATTTAGTGTATTAATTCATAACACATTAATAGTTTTGATTAAGAAGATCTTTGCCACAGTTCTGAGAAAAGTCCCCTTTTGAAATAGCCGGTAAGTATGTTAAAGCTGGTCTTCCCCAGAGAAAAATTATCCACTTAATTAAAAGGACCAGCAGGAAAGGCCTGGAATCATGACGGTATAATTATAAAAGACCCATTTCTGTTAATCCTTGGCTCTGCAGCAAGGAGCCTCGCATGGTGGAGCCAGGCCATGGCCACTAGTTAAGCGTCGAGACCACACAGGGCTTTTACAAGTGGAGGCAGTGGGAGGATGACGGGCCTATAACCAAAGATGTGGGGAGCTGAGAGCGAGCCCAGAGGTCTACTAGAGGCTTTTTACTGCAACTGAGCCTGGGGAGAAAAGCACAGCAAGACCATTTATGAAGGACAAGGAGTCAAGAGGCAAATCATAGGCATGTTTATAAGTGAAGTCTATGAACAGTGTGCCAAGCATTGATGCATTGTTTGACCCAAAGCAGAGCGGAGCTGTGGTGCTGCAGTTGTGCTCATAGATCTTTAAAGCAAAAGCACATATTCTCGTGTATTGCTCTGCGTATTACAGTTGATCTGAATCATCAGTGAAGTGTAAGAATTCATCAGATTTGGCATTATACTGGCATTATACTG